>NW_015170912.1:105546-189157 GCF_001447785.1 Gekko japonicus | reverse complement strand
GGCTGACGAAGCGCAGATGCTCAGGAGGGGGCGGCCGTGGGAGGGGAGCGCAGCCCAGGGCATGGGGGGGGCCGCATGGAAAGCGGAGAGGGAAGGGCAGGGCAGGGCGGGGCGGGGCGGGGGAGAAAAGAGAAGAAAGTTTGGGAAGCGGAGAGAGAAAGGGGGGAAAACAGACAAAGGGATTAAAGAGAGGAGAAAGAGAGAAAACAGGAAAGGGGGAAGAAAGTGAGAGAAGGGGAGGGAGGAGAGAGAAAAGACAGCGAAAGAAAGAAAAACAAAAAGGGAAGGGAGGGAGGGAGACAGTGATAGAGAGAAAACAGATAGGAAAAGGAAAAGTGAGAGAAAGAGGAAGGAAGGAGAGGAAACAGAGAAAGGGGAGGCCAGCGGCATTCAAAAATCCCCACGGTAGCCCGCCCTTTCCACCCCTCACGCGCCCGAAGACCCCCTCGCCGGCTTCCTCAGCTAGGGAAAGCGCCTGGGGCCAGGCCTGTTTTCAGCGGCCGCTCAGAGCTGCCGCCGCTGCTCTTCCACCCCACGGCTTGAAAGGAGACCGTTAGAAGCAGCATGGATCGACGCGCGTGCGAGCGCGCACTCACTCACACAGTCAGTTTCACCAGCGCGAGCGCGAGCCCCAGCAGCCCGCCCCCTCCTCTCTCGCCCAGCTCGGCTCGGGCGTGGATATCGCTGGCAGGCCCCGGGGCCGCATGCATTTTGGCCGGGAGCCGCATGCGGCTCTAGAGCCGCGTGTTCGCCACCCCTGATTTTACGTTTCTTTCCAGGTAGAGAAGAATACTCTCTCGCCCCCTCTGGTATACCAAGAAACTACACTTCAAGTAGGGTAAAGAGGGTCTCTGTCGCCAGCTTAAAAAAAAAGATCAGGTGGTAGGTGATGAGAAAAAAACCCTCTGTGAGAGATTCTGGAGAGCCTCTGCCAGTCTGAATAGACAATATCGACCTTGATGGACTGATTCAATATAAGGCAGCTAGGTGTGTTTGTGTGTTCAAACAATATTAATATAAGTTATCGAAGGCTTTCACGACTGGAGTTCATTAGTTGCTGTAGATTTTCTGGGATGTGTGGCCGTGGTCTTGGCATTGTAGAACCTGACATTTCACCAGTAACTGTGACTGGCATCCTCAGAGGTATAACACAGAAAGATGGAGTACTCTCTGTGTCAAGGTGAGAAGAAAATGGTAGGCAGTAAATTTATATCTACTCCAGAAGGTGGGTAGGGCTGAGTCATTGTCTTGTAGGAGTTCCCCAGGCTATGGACATTCTAATGGATGAGCTTTCCTGAGGAGGTTCTTTTGTTTCCTGAGGAGGTTTCCTGCTTCCTGAGGAGGTTGTTTGAAATTCTAATCTTATCTGTAGTGCTATTGTCTGATGTAGAGCCTTTTGTGTTTTTCAGGACAGGAAGCCATGTCCTATTTATTTTTAAACTCTCTTCTTCCCTGTTGAAATTATGTTTATGTTTGTGAATTTCAGTGGCTTCCCTGTGTAATCTGACATGGTAATTGAAAGTGTTGACAATGACTCAGCCCTACCCACCTTCTGGAGGTACTAGTTTTTTACTGCGCATCTTCCGCGGGAAGCCTCGGGTTCGCCACGGGAGCTCTACGCTTCCCAGATGTGGCGGTGAGATCGTGCCCGGAAAATCTTCCGTCTGTCTAGCGTGCCTAATGCTCCGTGTGACCGGGGCCCAAGACTGTTTTTTAGAACTCATTATATCATAGAACTTTATAGTTCAACTTGGGAACAACACCAGGATAGGTTTGCCAGCCTTGGTTTTTTTTTTGGGGGGGGTGGAGTTGAGGAGGGCAGGGTTTGGGGAGGGGAGGGGCTTCAATGAGGCATAATGCCATACAGTCATCTTCCAAAACAGCCATTTTCTCCAGGTGAATTGATTTGTGTCATCTGGAGATCAGTTGTAATCCCAGGAGATCTCTAGCCACCACCTGGATATTGGCAACCCTACACCTGTTACAGGTGAGTATTGTTTTGGAATACATCCATAAGGTTGGGCTCAGTCAAAGCCCCAAAGTGCCATTTTGGACAAGGGGAGGTGGTTTATTTGGGACACAAGGTTGGAAGAGACCACACTAAGCCTAACCATGCAAAGTTAGAAGCTATTTTTCAATGGCCTAGAAACCCATCAACAGGCCCAATCCTTTTGGGAGCTTGCGCCCCTCAGAGACCTCTATAAAAAGACTGCTTGAAAATGTAGACTGGACAGCAGCTTCCCAGGAAGCATTTGATAAACTGAGGTCGCGATCAGACGGGTCTTTAGATCCACCCCAGGCACAAGTGCCTGGCGGATCTAAAGGGAACGACCAGACAGCAACATCTGGGAAAGGTGCTGCTTCCGTGTTCAGCCTGTTCAGCCCCGCTAGGGAACTGTACTTTAAAGATACCAGTGAAAGTGATTGGATTTTATTTTGTATACTGTATTATTATATTGTATTTTTATACTGTTGTGTAAGCCGCCCTGAGCAGGCCTTGCTGGGAGGGTGGGGTAAAAAACAAATAAATAAATAAATAAAGTAAGTAAGTAAGTCTGGGGCTAATGCTTGCCGACAGGCCAATGGCAGACTTTCCCCTGTCTGATCATTCCAGTGCACAATCCTCCCATCAGGATGGTCTGACTCCAGACCATCCCGAACGGCTGCTATTTAAAAAATTCTTAGCGATACGCGCATAAACGCACGACAGCCACAGAGCTCTGCTCAAACGGTCCGGACAATTTCATGTTTCTGAATGGCCCATGAAATTTATGAACTGTGTTAAATGAAATGGTACCTAGAGGGAGGTACCACTGGCGGTGCTTTAACCATTCAATTCCGTGCATGCGTGGAAAGACAAGTACACGTTGAGGCTCAGATGCGCATGCGCAGACAGTATTTTTTTAAAAACCCGACCGCGCGGCTCCTTCGGGTGGACGCTGTCTAGACAGTCCACCACAGAGTCCGCGCGTGGTAAGGGGATTCACGGGGGAACTGTCTGGTCATGCAATACTGGATTAAAAAGATTGGATCAAATTAGAGCCGGGCCAATGGCGGGATTAGCTGCCCGTCTGAATGCAGCCTAAAACTGCCTCACAATTCAACCCATCTCGGCTGCACCCAAATTTCAGAAAGCTTTTGAGGCCTACACTGATGCTTCAGAAAGCACCTCGGCACTTCTTTGATCCAATTACTGGTTAATAGTGTCAGACTAGTATCTGGGAAACCCGGGTTTGAACCTCCATTTGTGCCACAGAAGTTCACTGGATAACCTTGAGCCAGTCACATTCTCTCAGCCTTACCTACCTCACCGTAGGGTTGCCAGGTCCCCCCTAGCCACCGGCAGGGGATGAGGGGTAGGGTTACCAGATCCAGGCTGGGAAACTCCTGGAGATTTGGGGAAGGAGCCTGGGGAGGACAGGAACCTCAGTGAGTTACGATTCCATGGAATCTACCCTCCAAAGGATCCATTTTCTCCAGGGGAACTGATCTCTGTAGTCTGGAGATGAGCTATAATTCCAGGAGATCCCCAGGTCCCACCTGGAGGCTGGCATCCCAACCTCACTGGGTTGTTGTGAGGATAAAATGGAAGAGAGGAGAATGATGTAAGTTGCTTTAGTTCCCCATTGGGGAGAAAGGAGGTGTATAAATGAATTAGATAAACTAAATTAATAAATAAGTCTAAAAATTGGATCACATCTGTGTAAATCAGTCCTGTGCACAGGCTTGGAATTTATGGAATTTGGAAGTACCCTAGGTATGACCAGGGAGGGGGCTTTTCTTTTTTGGGGGGGTGCCCCACTTATGCAGCTCCCTCCCCAGAAGTGTAACTCTGGCTTCACTGTCTTTTAGATGCCAAGATCAAATGCTTGTATTTTCCCGAGTATCTGCTGAATTCTGTATATCTGCTGTACTTTGGGTTTTTTATTTGCTTTTATCTTGCATGGATTTTATAAGATTTTTTTGTTTGTTTTTACATCTGTAAGTCACCTTGAACGGCTTTTATAGTATCAAGGTGAAAGAATGTTCTGAGGTTGTTTTTTTTGGGGGGGGGGTTGGTTGTGTTTTGTGTTATTATTATTATTTTGCCTAAATAAGCAAGTTCCCCTTGGTGTTTAGTCATGCTGGCCACATGACCACGGAAACGTCTTCGGACAGCGCTGGCTCTTCGGCTTTGAAACGGCGATGAGCACCGCAACCCTAGAGTCGGATTCGACTGGCTTTCGAGCGAGGGAACCTTTACCGTTACCTTTTATTAAAATCAGAGTGTGCACTGAACTCTGGTTGCAGTGGCAATGAATAAATACAGGCTGTGGCCCCATGAAAAACTATGTGGGAGGGGTGGACAATATGGAAATTTCACCCTACTCCCCCTTTTGTTGTTGTTCAGTCGCACAGTCGAGTCCGACTCTTCGCGACCCCATGGACCAGATCACGCCAGGCCTTCCTGTCTTCCGCCGTCCTCTGAAGTTTGCTCAATTAATTACTACCCCCCCTACCCTTCCAGAATTCTTGAAACTTTCAGACTCCTGAGTGTGTGGGGGGCTTCCCTCTTCGATGATTTCTTTAACTGATGCTCAGCTTCTCTCAGCATTCTGTATCTCCCGGAGCATATTCTGTCCTTGTCAGGCCCTTTTTTCACTTTCATTTTGGTTAGTTAATCAAGTCATATGTTTCTGCATATTAGGAGAGTCCACCAGGTATGTAGATTCAGCACCTTGTTTATGAGTGGTCTTTGTTTTTTGTTTTGTTTTAATGATCCGTACAACCCTACAGGCACATCGATTTACTTTTAGATACGGTGGGAAGTAGCCCTGACCTGGATAGGCCAGGATAGCCCAATATTGTCAGATCTTGGAAGCTAAGCAGGACCGGCCCTAGTTAGTATTTGGATGGGAGACCACCAAGGAATTCCAGAGTCACTGTGCAGAGGCAGGCAGTGGCAAACCACCTATGAGTGTCTTTTGGCCTTGAAAACCCTATGTAGGCTGTGGTCACACGGAGCATTAGGCACGCTAGAGGGATGGAAGATAGGCGGATTTTCCGGGCGCAATCTCACCGCCACATCTGGGAAGCGTCGAGCTCCCGTGGCGAACCCGAAGCTTCCAGCGGAAGATGCGCAGTAAAAAACTATTACCTCCGAGGTACTAGTTTCCTGAAACCGCGGGGCAAGGGTGGGCGTCTGATCGCGTTTCCGGTGGTAGTTCCGGCGCCCGCCCATGTCCCCTCGCAAAAAGGTGTTTTTTCCCAAAGTCTCCACGGATGCGCACAAGCACCTAAGGGAGCATGCACACATTTGAGGGTTTTTTTAAACCCCAACCCCGTTTGCCCCGCGCCCCGCTTCTTTGCTGCGCCGCAGGACTGTGGAGTGATCGGCACCTCCCCCCTACCACGGGACCTCCACGGTAGGTCTGCTCGCGCAACCGCACGGTTTTTAGCCCCGGGGCAAACAGCCACGCTTCTCCCCCGCATTTTCCTGCCCGTGTGCCCGCAGCCGTAGTTGTCCTTTGCAACTTGAGAGGAAAGAAAAGCAGGAAGCTGGGGGCTTATGAAGCATCATGAGTGAGGGGAACAATGTGGAAAGCCTAAGCCCCTCTCTCCATCCAGGATTCCTTAAGGCTTAAGCTCTCTGAGATTTCGTGTGAAAGCATTAAAGTATGCAGCTGCCCTGTTTCCCTGTGAAAATCACACCCAAGTTATCAAGATCCCTGCTACGGGGAAAAGATAAGCAAGGTAACCTCTGATTTGTATAAAGAAAGCAGGGAAGTGAGGGTGGTCTATCCTAAAACAAAAATAGCATGCAGGGGGAGCCAAACACTACTGCATTTTAAGTCTTATTTTGATGCTTTCAGCATTTTTCTCCTGACCTGCCTGCCTCTGGGTATTTCAGCTGGGCTGGCAGAAAACTGTTAAAATCCCTGAAGCCCAGCAAGTTGTAGTGTGTGTGGTGTATGTGTGTGTGTGTGTGTGTGCATACCAATTTTACTTCCCTTCGTCTGCATGCACCAATTTTGTAAAAGAAAAGACCCCAACTTCCCACTGGTTGAACATCCCAGGAAAGGAGGAAAAAATTCTTCCTAAGTGGATGTAATTTTACCCATCCTGTGCATGCTCTGCAGTGCAGATTTTTAATATAGTCCAAAATAGGGATGCTTTCCTGTCTCTGTCTGCAACTTGGTCAGGAGGATCCCTTGGGCAAGGGATACAACCCCAGAGAATGCCGTCCCAATTGGTAACAGCCGGGCAGTTACATCCAGAAATGTGCTTCCCTTTGAAACTCATAGAAACCCCTATCCGGTTGATTAAGTAATACAGCTATCTTTTATTCTGGCATTGAAGACACTCATGGTTTTAAAGTTAAGATGCCTTAAACCTGTTTATATAATCACATTACTTTTCTTCTCTGTTATCTAGTGACAGCTGTCATTCATTCCAGTGAGGCAACTTTGTTAATTTGTGGCAGCAAAAAGTTAAAAAAAAAAAAGAGTCTAGTGGCACCTACAAGACTAACAGAATAACTGCAGCACTTAGCCCCTTTCCAGAGATGCAGAAAAACCTAGTCAAAATTTTCTGACATTTCCCTTTGGATCTTCTACGGTGTCATCCTAACCAGAGTTACATCCTTCTTGGTCCTTCGAAGTCAATGGGTTTAGAAGGGTGTTAACTCTGCTTAAGAAGGATGGCACTGTGAAAATAATAGGAACTACAAATAATTGGCGACATTAACCAGTCTATCTTTTTAATCCACCAGGTATAAGCAATGAGAGTCCTACTGCCTGTCCAAGGCTTTCCTCTGTGCCATATGATCTGTCATATTGGGGGGTGGGTTAGCATTCCCAGGGAGCTGATGTTGCTGACATCCACAGTCCCTTTATCTGAAGAAACAGACTATTGTCTATGAAACCTTGTGCCACAATAAGCCAATTAGTCCCTAAAGCACAATAAGAGTTTTTGTAGTCCTGCTGATGGAGGATAACACCCTGCTTTTCTAGGATTTGCCTTGATGAGCCATATCTAATTAGCTCCTTCCTGTTGGGTGGTATCCTGTTCTGGTGCTTAATTAAGAGCCTTTCTTGGCAGATAAGGCCGAGTGCTTTTCTTTACAGGAGTGCACAAAGCCGCAGGATTCCCCCCCTCCTTGCAGAGCATTAGCTTGACATGATGCTATCCCTCTTTTAAAAGATGTGACTTCTTGCAATCCACCCCTCCATGCTGAGATGCTGTGTTCCTTTTCCCCCTGGGGTCATGTCCAACACAGAACCCCCACTGTGGCAAGTCGGTACTGGGTCAAAGAAACAGGCAGTGACAATTTCAAATGCTATAAACACTGGAAGGAAAGTAAAATAGTTATCAGTTTCAGCCACACGTCTACATCCAGTTGGAGATTAAAGGCAGTTCCATGTGAGGCCTTGTGTCTTCTTATTGGCCTTCAATAGGAAGGGCTCAGTTATCAACCTGCCGGTTGTTGTCCCCTAAAAAGCAAGCATGCTCCCAGAAATGGCCAGTAAATTCTTCTGCTGTTTCAGCATCAGAAATCTTTCATGCATATGCAAGATCACCCATGGACAAAGAAGTAAAGCTTATATATACATGCTATGTGTTTGTGTGTACACACACACAGACTAGACTAGACTAGACTAGACTAGACTAGACTAGACTAATGAAAGAACAGGGCTCATGTTTTCTGCATATTGTATTCTAAGAGCTTTTATCTGTTCAAACAAACTAGGAATTTATTTATTTTTTACATATTTACATAAGCATGCATTAGCTCCTTTACTGAATGTGTTGAACACCCTACTCCCTTCCTGAATGTGAGCAAAATACAGGAGTCCTGGTACCAGTGTGCCCTCTAAGCTGAGTTAGTGTGAGCTAGCTCATAGGTTTTTAGCCTCCGGCTCACACATTTTTGTCTTCGCTCAGGAAGGGTGGCTCCAGAGCAAACTAATTTATGCAGTAGCCAAATTGCTCGCTCACAGCTTTAATGCCAGTAGCTCTCAAAGTAGAATTTTTGCTCACAAGACTCCACAACGTAGAAGTAGCACTGCCTGGTACACATACATGGGTTTCCCGCCCCCCTTCTCTGTCTCCCAGATAAAAGTCAATGTTTTGATTGCCTTCAGGAAAAAAATAATGAGTTAAATGGACCGATATTCTAGGCTTGGCTCTAAAACTGGGCCTTTTCAGAGACTCCTCTCAGCACCTGCAGCCACTAAGTCGTTTGCACATACATAAATAAATAAATTAACAATGAATAAATAATTTAATCCTCCCCACCCCCACCCCCACTTGCACAATGCCACCTTGCGGATTTGATCCTTTGTTCCAAGTGAGTTTCTTTCTTTCTTTCTTTTACTTTTTTTTTTTATAAAGTCCTCAGATACTTGCTGACTGTCAGGCTAATTTTATTATTGTTTTCGCTTGATTAGTTCTGTATGACCTAAGGTCGCCCTTAAAATCCACATCTCTCATGGAGACTCCCAAAAGGCCTTCTTCTTCTTTTTCCTCAAAAGGGAGGGAAAGTGCCTGCCATTTCTCTCAACAAAAGCTGTGGAACCGTTTTCAGTTATTAGCCTTCTGAGGCAGCCCCCTTCTGCTCACCCAAGCGCAAAAAAACCTCATTAGGGGACACCTTTCTTTCTGGCCTCTATATTCAAGGCATGTAAGGTTTGCGTATGTCAAGTTTTTCAGGTCTCGGATGAATCTGAACATTCGCCCCTTTAACCCTGCAGGACTGTAAGTTGAGCCCACACGTGGACTGCCTGCATCCCTTGTTTAATTTTAAATTGTCTTGACTCAAGGATCTTGAATTCTTTTGAAAGGACTTAGAGCTGGCTATGTATACACACATACACACGCAGGGATATTACAGATGTGAATTCTGAAAAGGGCACATAAATGAATGACATTTGATAAACAATGTAGCCTGCTGCTTGGTAAAGTCTGTCCAAAACCTAATTCACATTTTACCTTTTCGACTCTTTTGTTCTAAAGTTACCTAACACTTTTGGAGGGGTACTTTATTGGGAAGGATGTGCCTTGGCTTTCACTCATCTTTAGGCACTAACCACAAGATAAGTCTATACATAACTGGGACTGGAGGATTCATCTTATCATATCAGCTTTACTATTGATATTATTTGTTATTTTGCTTGTTCCATCAACTGCACTTTATAGAGCAACGAACAAGAAAACCATATAGATGGTTTCACACTTGCATCAGGTAAGTCTGTTGGTTGTTGTCTCTACTCTGGCTAACTTAAGAACTTGACTTCAGCAAGGTGGTTGTTGATGAGATTATGACAGCAAGCATCTTCGGTCCCAGGATGGAGTTGAAGCCTTTGAACAACATCCCTGCAGGAGGACTTTTATCCGTCCCTTGCCATTTGTGTTCTGCTGCAGTGTCCTGAAAGCCTGCCTAGAGGTTGATTCAAATAAGTAAGTACTTCTGTGAAATATCAGAGGATTCACAAGAACTTATGGGGGATGTCTCGTTTTCCCTCACCCACTGTTTCCTCTTTTCTTTCCCTGAAAGCCTCCATAGCCCCTCTTCCTGTTTTCTTCTTTCCACCAACCAGCCAACCTGTCTTTATCTGTCAGCCTGTCTTCAGTTTTTCTTCCTTCCCTCCCCCTGGTAGCCTCTATCTGCCAGCCTTTGTGCCAGGCTCAGTTGCGCAGTGCCAGCTGCAAGGACTTGCTGGGAGCATCTCAATTTCCCCTGTATCCGCCTCCCCCCACTTTATCCGAGGGACTCGGGCTAAGTGAGCATAGGAAATATATCCCGTAAATATGTTTCTCTTATAACAAAATGTTCAGAGGAGCCATGATTTGCATACAATAGAGGATGACCCCTTACAATGTGTTGGGTGATAGTGAGATATTGAAAAAATGGTATTTAGCAGAGATAAAATAGTCTAGCAGAGCCAGAGTAAAATAATTCAGACTGAGAGTCCATGTGTGATTAAAATATCAAGTTTTTACTAAATTCTAGCATGGGAAGGGTAACTGGGATGAAAATAACAAAAGAGCATAATCGGCTACATCCTTACACTACAAAGACAAAACTAGAAGAGAGATTATGGCTGCTCTTCTTCAGAACACCAAAACAAAGATGGGAAGAGAAGCCATAAAATGGTAATATACCTTGACACTTTAGTCCCAATCAAATCCCTAGATCAGGGAGAAAATTCCCAGGCTTCCTACATCTAAAGAACATTGGTTACATGAGAAACATGTGACTTCCTGTGAGTAACATAAACAAACATTTAACCCCAGATACACTGAGTGTTTTCAACTTGTAATACCCAACACAATGTCTATGAATTGTTTTTATTTATTTGAATTTGTTAGATTTTTACCCCACATCTTTACCTAACAGGGTACCCCGCAGTCTAGGAGGGAAATATCCTGTCTGTTTAACAAAGAAAATGGGCAGCGGAAGCTTCTCATGGCATGGAGATAAACAACATCAACTTGGTAATTAGTATCTTCTCATGGCATGGAGATAAACAACATCAACTTGGTAATTAGTATCTGGCTAAGCTTTTACTCAAGGGGCAGGACGTTTCTTCTCCAGGCAGTTGGCAACGCTATTGCCAAAGTGGCTCACAATCAAAAACCTTCGTACAATAAAACTCAGAAAGCCTGATCCTACGCGTATAAGTCAGTTTAACATTTTGCTTGTGATCGGACTCTTCAGTGTGAATGTGGAGTCCATCCCAGATCTTCCAGATCCAAGGTGAGCAGCTGTAAACATTTATTTTATTTACTTATTTAATTTATACCTTGCCCTCCCTGCAAAGGCAGGCTCAGGGCGGCTTACACGATTTGATACATAAATAACATGACACTTGGATTCCAGGGTGGGGAGTGCATTTTAACGTGCTTGTTGTACCAGCAGTTCTATGCACTCTTTGCTGGAGCAGTTGTGTGCATGCCGCCTCAGTGGCTTTTGACATGCAGGTAAGATTGCAGGCAAATGCCCTTTCTTTAGTTCTAATTTCTCCTGTCTGATTTCCCGTCCCCCAACTGAGTAACTCAGTTTCCACCAGGAGCAGGGCTATTTTTGGGCAGGAACGCACAGGAACGGAGTTCCAGCTGGCTCCCAAGTTGACCACACCCAGCAGGAACACATTAGCATAATAGGCCACACCCAACAGCAGAAACTCATTAGGATTGGCTACATTAGGGGTGTGGCCTAACAGGCAAAGGAGTTCCTGCTACAAAAAAAGCCCTGGGTTTTGACAACAAACAAGGTAAACAGAATAAGAAGCAAAAGGTGGGTGTGGCTGGATGACCACACTTCTGGTAACATGGGGGTGTGGCCTAATATGCTAATGAGCTATGCTCTCATGGGTGTGGCTGGATATGCTAATGAGTTTCTGTTGTTGGGTGTGGCCTATTATGCTAATGAGTTCCTGCTGGGCTTTTTCTACAAAAAGAGCCCTGAGTCCAGGAGTAAGGGTATCCCATAGGGTTGTCAATTCTGGCTTGGGAAATTCCTGGAGATTCGGAGTGGTGCTGTGGAGGGCAGTGTTTAGGGCGGAGAGGGAGCATGTAGGGGGAATATGATGCCATAGAGTCACGTGAACACATGAAGCTGACTTATACTGAATCAAACCCTTGGTACACCAAGCCAGTGTTGTCTACTCAGACTGGCAGTGGCTCTCCAGGGTCTCTGATAGAGGTCTTTCACATCACCCATTGCCAGACCCTTTTTTAACTAGATAAGCTAGGGGTTGAACTAGGTACCTTCTGCATGTCAAGCAGATGCTCTGCTACTGAGCCACAGCCCCTCCCCGCTCTCCAAAGTTGCCATTTTCTACAGGGGAACTGATCTGTTAATCTAGACATCAGTTGTAATTTGGGGGGAACTCCAGGCCCCACCTGGAGGCTAACAACAGTAGCTGAGGGCAGAGCTGCAGCAGCCAAAAGGCAACAAAAAATTTCCTCCAAGTTTCTTGCTTCTGGGGAGACCACATACTGACTTCTGTTGGCACTCTAATGAATCCTCCCAGTGAGACATTCTATTCTAGAGCTACAATTCCCTGATCAGAGCAGAGCCTTGTTCCATTACTAGTGACAGCAGGTTATTGCTAGGGATGGCCATGAACTGGGAAAATGTGGTTCAGTTTGTGGCATGTGCAGTTTGCAAACCATGGACTGTTGTGAACTTTTTGGTGTTAGAAAAACCAGTTTTTAAAGTTTGTGATGCAGTAGAATAGGCACCCCCTGGCATGCTGGAGCCACAAAATTTGCAGGGGATCTCTGAATGACTTTCCTCTACTTGCCTGCCAAGTCTGATGACAATTAAATTAACAGGGTCCAGCTTATGCCCCACAGGCCCACCCTCCCGGCTGGAGATGGTGCCCCCAGGAAAGTACTTTCTGGGGAAATGAGGCACAGGTTCAGGAGTGTACAGAATGGTTTCTGTGAAAGCTAGAGACACCAAACTCTCAGCAGTACTCTAGTTGACTCCCCTCTACCTGCCCTCCAAGTTTGGTAAGGATTGGACTTACGGGGTCTGAGTTATAGCCCCCCAAATGGTTTATTGGAAACCCTTCATTGTTTCCAATAAACAAACGTCAAACTAGAGAATCTCTCAGTAGAAACTGAAGGTGAGGGGCATTTTTGCAAGCCCAGCAGAACCAGTGCAACGTGCCCAGCAGAACCAGTGCCACTGTGGCACTACAAACTTAACAGGACTAAGAAGTTCCCAGCCTCTCTCTGTAACTGCAAACAGCCGAGAGAAAAGAGGCAATACCAAAAATCAACAAATACCGTGCAACAGACAATTATAAAATATCTCAAATAATTTTAATATATTTTTTGTTTTATAGTTTTACAATTTATTCACCATATATTATTTATCATATGAGCCTTAATACATAGAAAGAATCATATATCAAAACATCTAAGTATCGTATCTTAATATATCACAGAAGATATTGCACAACCCCTTTATAATAATAATACTTTCAATTTATTAATCGCTTTCCCCAGTGGGCTCAAAGCGATGTACAGTTACACATTAGACAGGGGACTAACAATGTTCATAGGGGATAGGGAGGACAACATATATTCATTTTTAATTGCACACGCTGTCACTGCACGGTGTAAACGTCTTCTGGCTTGGCTCAGTCATTTTCCGAACGGCTGCTTGTCAACCAGGCTTCAGGACCTGTATGTCACATCGCCACACTGCCACCGCCTGGCCGGAGACATCCACTGCAGGGATTTTTGTAGCCGAGAAGTTCTTTTGCCTTTTCCCGACCTTGACCAGGAAGTCCCGACCGTCAGCTAACACCCTCCCACAAGGGAGAGTGGTGTGCCTACCCTCTCTAAGGAGTGGTTCCCATTTTATCTACTCGCTGAAGCTTTCGAATCGCTGGGTGGACAATGAGCTGGGGACAACAGGCTGGCTGCTCACACCAGCGCGGGGCTCGAACTAACACAGTAGGGATGTTAAGACAGTGGGATATACCCACTGTGCCACTGCTCCCCTCCCTTATTAATATCCCCTCCCTTATTAATATCAGTCCTCCTTAATTATACAAAAGTTTTAAGAGGGAGGATTCCTGTAAGTCTATTTTGAATAAGTGCTCAGTCTTCCTCCAACAGAGGTCCAGATATCCTCCTGTTTCAGTGTCTTCCTCAGGGAGTTCAACAGATATCTCCAAGCATAAGGTTGCCAAATACCAAAATATTTATCCAAATGTTTCAATGAACGCTGCAAAAAGTCTTAGTGATCTCAAAGCTTCCTCCAAAGTGAAAAGCACTTTGAGCTCACTATGATCCCATAGAGCAGAATGGGAACTCTTTCATTGGCAGCCAGCAGTGCCCGTTAAACTTTGGAGGGCTCCTATTGGTGTTTCCAAGGTTGGAGAATTCCCGGTCCCTCCCATTGCCTTGGAGTTTTGTAAACAGTATGAGTGAAGTCAGTCTGTCTGGAAAAGTAATTGTTCATGAACTACCAGGAACCACCACAAACAGCATCAACGTTTGTGAAACGTTCGTGTCAGGCACCTTTCCACAAATATTGCTTTGTGAACCACAAATCGGCCAAAATTCATGATGAACTTTTGTTCGTGAGTCAGTTCATGCCCATCCCTAGTCATTGTGCCAGTAGTAATGGACCAGGACTAGTATTATTTAATCAGTCCCGGTTCTGTGGGGAGGCCTTAGCACACTGCTGATTTTTTTTGATGGTTCTGCAGCTCCTGCTTTTTATGACTGCGTTGCTGAATCATGTGTATGTTTAGAGGTACTATTCTCTTCTGATGCAGATCCAACGCCTATGAAATATAACATACCCTTATTTTTACTCCTAGTGATTCTGGCATTTCAGAACTCCACGGGTCAAATCTCTACTGAACAGACATAGGGGGGGGGGGTTGGTATGTTTTAAATGTGCTGCAATTGATGGGTTGCTCTCTAATATTTGTATGACATTGTCTTTTTTCAGCCTTTTCATAACTTTGTATCAATCATAGACTCATTTTATTGATTATTAAGTTAGACGAAATTATAGAGACAATAGTTTAGAATAAGGAGAACAAATGCAGATGTACTTAGAATCTCAGTATTTGTGTAGCCTTCATCTACAAACATACTGTTTTTTGTGTCCAGCAGGTATCACCGTAACTGAGGTAAGGCTTGGAGGAGAGGTGCAAGGCACAGGGCAAGAGCCAAACGCCATTATTATTTTGTCTTTTGCCTATTTAAATTGCACTTTTGTCAGCTGATTTAGGTCCCCTTTGGGGAGAAAAGTTGTGTGGGGAATGTTTAATAAATGAATAAAGTCCAGCTAGAGACCAAACTAGACAAGAGGTGAGAAAATCCACAAATGGGTTATTTGTTTTAGATAAAATAAGACTTATAACTCCAGATCAGACTGAACTCGTGGTGCTGGAAAATTGGCTGTTTCCTCTGTACCATTTCCAGGCATAAATTCCATTCCCCAGAGCTGCTGTTAATTGGGGGAGAGGGGATAAAAATACCAAACAGGCACTTGTATGTTTACCTCATTGGAACAGATAGCAGTTTGTGGAAGCAATCTACATCAGGAAAACCATGTGGTTTTCCATTTTTTCCGTTTCCCAGCACTATGCTCTGTCACCCTTGTGACTGTTTAAAGACTGTTAACTTTAGAAAAGCCCAAAGTAAACAATATAGATATTCTCTATATCAAGTCTAGCCTGAATCTGAGTGTCCATGAAAACTTCTTGAGGGTGTCAGATAAGAAAAGAGAATGTAGGTCAGTCAGATCAGACTTCTATGTTCATCACTTAGTGACTGCCACATCAAGGGATGGTTTGAATAATGAATGTTCCATTGTAGATCAAATATATCACGTAGAAATTCCACATCACCCCAAACACAATGCTTTGCAATAGAATAATTCACACAAAGACTAGTGAGTTATCAAACCCCTTTTGTGCAATATTGGGATGTACAGGCAATGCATGTAGTAGGGGGAACACGATCATGCCCAGTGGCCTTGTCCCTGCCTGTGTGTGTCCACCAATTCTGGGTACAGAGACTATGTGCATACAGTTTGCATGCACAAAGACTCTGTGATGATGTTAGGTTGCATGTGTGTAAGCAGGGAAGGGTTCACATGGCTCAGTAGAAGAGCATCTGCTTTGTTTGTAGAAGGTCCAAGATTCAATCCCTGGCACCTCCAGTTGAAAGGGTCAAGAAAGTAGATGATACGAAAGACCTCTGTCTGAGACCCTGGAGAGCCACTGCCAGTCAGAGTTGACAATCCTGACCTCGATAGATTAATGGTATGATTCAGTATAAGGCGGCTTTATGTGTTTATATGTGTTCATCTGTATGAGACCAGTAGATGCAGTCCTTTCCCTTGTTCTACACGCATTGACTGTATGTTCTTATGCTGTGTGTGTGAGGCTGAAATGACGGGGAAAAGTGATATCGTTGTATGTGTGAACCAGTCCCAAGTGCATACAGTGTACAATGTAGACCTACCTTTCTTGCATTGTCAAATGGCTTTTATCTGTGCAACACAGGGTACAAGTATATGAACTGTGATCTGGGAAGTGACTGGTTTAAGCCAGCTACAAACTCATCGGGAAGCCTGAGTCACTTTTAGTCCCCCATATGGTGATATTAATGAAGGCTTCCTTTGAACAGTTGTTGTCAGTATAACTGTAATAATAGATGTGAAGAGCTAGTGCAAGAAGCCCTAATTCTGAAATGACTGATTTCCAAAGTAAGCAGCAACTTGTACTTTTCACCATTATGCTCCCCTCTTGTGTATTTGGCTATCGGTCGCCTCTTGCCTTGTGGCCTGCCAAGTGGTTTCTCTCTGAGGAACCATATTGCTTTTTTATTTATTCATGAGTGTCTTTGAACCCAATCTTCAACTGCCACCTTCTCTTGACTGCACTCTCTCTCTCTCTTCCCCTCACCTTACTCTGTTGTGTGCTCAAGGGCCAGTCGAAGGCCAGTGATCCTGTAACTGTGAGGGGAACATAAGGATTTGTTTGTTTAATAACGCTTGAAAGCACAAGTGACCTCTGTATTAAGAAGGCTGCTGGGCACTGGGTGGACCCATGCAAACCGCAAGGCTCCTCCAGCAGCCAAGGGAGATTCAAGGAGACCGAGGCCTAGTTGTGGTGAACAGCTTTGTTCCTCATTCCCATGTGTAGAGAGAACCTTTGATTTCATGGGGATGATTATTTTTCTTCTTGCCCACTCAAGGATGAAGCCCAAGAAACAAGATATTATTCTTTTCAGAGACAATACAATGGATCACCTCCAGGCCCAAACCACTATTTTCTCTGTGTTTTGCTCTTGGAAACCAGTGCTATACAACTTACTTAAAAAGAAAGCACATGAGAGAAGGCGGCATGAATTGAAGCATTGTGGGAAGATGGGGGGGGACACATTGAACTCTAAATCTGCCTCAAGTTATTCTTTCTTCAGCTCAAACAAGTATCATTCACATTATGAGAAGGAAATAAAACTACCTAATATTTGACTCTCAGCATTTACTGGACGGCACAGATATTTGGCGGGGTCTGTGTGTCTGTGCTACAGAGTGGAAACTTGGACAGTCAGAGGAAGATTTGAAGGGGGACGAGAGAGCAAGACTTTTATCCAAAAGCCATTGTAACTCTAAAGCAGGGTTTATCCTCCTCAGTGAAATGAAAACGAAAATGGGGGGGGGGGAATCAAGAATAGAAACATTTGAGCCACAAAGACTGTCATGGCCCACTGCAAGTTTGCAAAATTATATGTAAATGACCTAAGTTTTTACTATGGTGGCCTTGTGCTAATCCCACAGAGAATATCTACTTAGCAAAGGAAAGTAGGGACAGGGGGGGCTGGTCTAATTTGGTTAACAGTGGACAAAATGTTGAATAAATTAATAATAATTTATATTTCCAAGGTAACACTATATCTGTAATGCTTCAGTGCCAAAGGATATTCTGCATGGCTTAGTGCCGGGAGAGAGAAAAATAGTCAAAGGCTTTTTCTTCATATTCTACCTCAAGGGATGATGAAAATGAGTGTAAGACATGGTTCCCAATAATAGGCACCAGCCATTCTCCTGCTGCTGCATATCCTGCAGACATTCAAGCAGAGCCATTTTCTTACTGCCTTCCTTTGGATTTAGAGTCTTAAGTGTGTCTTGACAAAACAGGCCATTATTTCCTCCTCCCTGTCCTCAAATTGTCCAGCAGTATGACCTCTCCTAAGTCAATCTGTTGCACCAGGTTTTTCTGTGTTTACAGTTTAAATGGAAGAAATACACTGTGCTTTATCCTCATTGTAATGAAGATCTTTTTGTCTGTCTTGGGATAATGGGGTGGATGCCTCACAAATTGTGGGTCAGCCTATTCCATGACCTCAGTAAACAATCCAACTCAGATCTCTGGGAAGCCTGCAGAATTAAATGGAATAATCGACCTTCACAGATCCAGAAGTCCAGACCATACTAAACAAAGTCTATAGTAATTTATGCACAGAAAGGAAAATATTATTTTGGTAGCACAGGTGTAGAAGTTACTCAAGTGCCCTACATAGATAAGGACAACCTGGACTATCAACATACAGGAATACCTGGGGAAAGAAACTATTTCAGGGCATCATTATATTCCCTTTACTAAAATGTTGCGTTCAAAGCATTTAACTATTGAAGTACAGTTTATCTTGTTTGGGTAAAGTTTTGATCACTGTTATTTGATAAAAATTTAGCAAATGTTTGCCAAAATACCTTTGTTCTTGGTTAAAAGTGGTTAAATCATTATTACATATATTGGCTGAAACTGAAGTATGTTGTTCTTTTAATTACTTACTAAGAGCAAGTAAAATCTGTTTGTACATGCAAACAAAAATTGATTGCACTCTAAAAAATAGCCATTTTATACAGATGGAGAAAAACAGAAGCTGCTACATACAAATCCAGAGTTTTATAACATGGAAGTCTCATTTCTTGCATGATTTTTCCCCCTTTTATGGATGAAATCTCATCAGCTTCCCAATTCAGAGAGTAGAAGAGAATTTTAGTTGCTTCTGAAATGGAGACACTTTCTCCTACTTGCATTTTTTATTTCTGTATCTATACCCCCTTTTTCTGCCCAATGGTGACCCAAAGCAGTTTACAGTGTCATTCTACCCTCCTTCATTTTATCCTCACAGCATCACCCTGCGAGGTAGGTCAGGCGGAGACAGTGACTGGTTCTAGGTCACCTCCCAAGGAGCTTTCATAGAGTGGGGATTCTAACCTGAATCTCCCAAATCCTAATCTAACCCTCTAACTACCAAGCCACAAGGGCACGGATGTGGATACTTTCCGGGAGGGATAAATCCCTAAGAATTTCATCTTGATCGGGAGTCAAAACGATTGCAGAAAGAAATGTGTCCCCCACCGAATCCAATGGATTGTTGTCTAAACACTGTAATGACTTCTAACACCTGACATAACAGTATTACATAATCTGAACATTTTTAATAAACAAAATAAGACAAATCTAAAACTGAGCAAAATTTCTCCACACATTTCTACTCGTGGTTGAATTAGCATGTTAGGAATACAGGAGTCACAAGCTACTAGCTGACTCACATTTGAGGCAGGATCACTTGGGTCCCACTCGTATGATCTGGCACCACAACGTGGACTTACAGCTGCTGCGATTTGAACAAGGGTGGTAGCCCTTTTCCCAGTTGTTGCAGTCACAGAGAACATGAGAGTGGCACATCTTCCTCCCTGATTACAGCACTGGTGGATGACGCATGCTGCCTCCACAGGGCTAGAGCATGAGCTGACCAGCAGCCTCAAGCACTCACACATTTGATTGTGTGGGAATCAACAAGAATGTGATCCAGCCATAGTAAAACCACACACAGAGCTTCATAATGACACATTCAACCCATGTTCTTGACAAGCCAATTACAAAACGTCCCCTAACCAAGTTTCTTCAGATTAATTAGCTTGAGATTTCCTCCCAAGGAAGTGTGGAGGTGTCAGGCCCAGTGTGTAACCATAAGAGGCACCTAACAGAGTCAGGAGCATTGGGTTATTACCTGTCTTGCACCAAAGAACACATTTTGTACAATGAGGCTTCTCTTAAGTCAGCGGCAAAACTCCCAGGGGTGCTAGTGGAGCAACACCTCAGCCTCAACCAATATGGCAAAGCCATCTCCCACTTCTCTTTGCAACAGTTTCCCTGTCCCTTTGCATTTTTTTGTTTCCTCTTATTAAAAATTAATTTAATATCCAATTAAATCTACAAATTCAAACCAAAGGGCAAAATATCTCACATTGCTTTCTTGTCTATTAAATCCTACTCTTTCTTTAACTGCAAGGTCTAACATGGCTTCAGTCTGTGGATGTTCAATGAGCGGTATAAGTATTGCTTCCCACTTTGAAGTGTTATATGTTTAGCTACTGCCAAGGTTTATAGTAAGATCCAGAGCTTTTCTCCTTCTGAGACATTCCAGAAAGGAGTGAAGTAAGTTGATTAAGTTTCAATAAACACTCCAGTGTAAAAATAATTTGTCTATTAATTTCTAACCAACATGGCACAGTAATTGGACATACCCATAACCAATGTTCCCTCTAAGCTGTGGAGTCTTGTGAGCAGAAATTCTACTTTGTGAGCTACTGGCGCTAAAGTTGTGAGCAAGTGATTTGGCTGCTGCATACATTAGTTTGGCTCTGGAGCCCTCCTTCCTGAGCTAGGACAAAAATGTGTGAGCCGGAGGCTAAAAAACCGTGAGCTAGCTCACACTAACTCAGCTTAGAGGGAACACTGCCCATAACATGTGCCCAATTAATTCTTAGTTAATGCTTTATAGAAAACAAGCAAGATGTGCACATTGCATTTACTTGTGCCAACACAGAAGTAAACATCTGGAAGAACAACACAGTAGGACACTAAATAAATAAAAACAGAAAACATATCTCAAACCGCACAAACTGACCCTTTACCAGTGGTTCGTCTTTATTTCACATTTATTCCGCCGTTACTTGCATATCTATTTACATTTGTTGACAGCATTCTGAGGTTCAGGCTAGTTTATTCTTGAGATCATATAAATATGCAACATACCAGTGAGGTTAGCACCACCTGGCTTTGTAAGGTCACCTGTGCCTTTAAGACCTACATGGCAGGGAGAGGTTTGGTGGTATGGCTTCTTTTGTCACTGCAGCATTAGGAAGGCAAATGCCATATACTTCTCTGTGCAGCTATTAAAAGCACAGGGACCCCTCTTTGGATTGTGTGTTGGCAATCCCAGATGTAGGCTATAGCACAGATGGATGCTGACCAGCAGGCAGGGTGAATGCATTAGGGTGAGAGTGGCCAATCAGGTTGAGGTAGTGGCGGTCCAGACCTTGTACTGATGACAGGAAGGTGCTGCGCTGCTGTCCAGGGCTAGCAAGTGGCATAGCAGGATTAGGAATGTAAGGGATTGGGGGGCTCCTCGCAGAGCTGTGCCAGGAGAAGGGCCCTTGGCCAGAGCCCTGCTGGAAAACAGAGTCACTGGGGCTGTGACCCAAACAGTCTAGTGCTGGCGGAAGTGGGTAGGAGAAGTCTGGCTCTGGGAGTGATCCCAGGGAGGTAAAGACGGGTTCGGTGACAAGATGGGCTTTGGACTGCAAGAAAGCCAGGATCCGTGCATACTTGGTGTCTTTGGTCTCCATTCGTTCCACTGTGGTCAGGTAGTGGACAAGGTTCTTCATGCACTCGTGGTAGCCATAGTGAAAGTAGTTGGCAAACTCAGCTAACAGCTCTGGAGGGGGGGGGAGAGACAGAGACAGAGAGAGTGTCAATAATCTTCCCGGCTGGTAACAGAAATCTACTTTTAGCCAAAGGAGGGCCTAAATAGCAACTAACTGGAAGGGAAATTATTCAGTAAAAAGGTAAAGGTAAAGGTTCCCTTGCTCGAAAGCCAGTTGAATCCGACTCTAGGGTTGCAGTGCTCATCTCCGTTTCCAAGCCGAAGAGCCAGCGCTGTCCGAAGACGTTTCTGTGGTCATGTGGCCAGCATGACTAAACACCAAGGCGCACGGAATGTTGTTACCTTCCCACCAAAGTGGTACCTATTTATCTACTTGCAATTTCTTGCTTTCGAACTGCTGGGTTGGCAGGAGCTGGAACTAGAGACGGGAGCTCACTCCGTCTTGCGGCACCTCGGTCTCGAACTGCTGAACTACTGACCTTCCACAGCCTGCAGTTCAGCGTCTTAACCACTTGAGCCTCCGCATTATTCAGTACAGAGAGGTAATCATGTTAGTCTGGTGCAACAAAAACAACAGACTTTTGGTACCTTAAGGTTTATTGTGGCTTAAGCTTTTGTGGACAAGAATGAACTTCATCAGATGTAAGAAATTTTATCCTTAGTTGGCCAACATGTGTATCCATTGATACGGAGAGAGAAAAATGTAAACAGTAGGATCACCGGGACATGAAATACAAGGTAGTTTCAGCAGGTAGTTGGGTTGGTCCAACAGGATTCTTTGAGAGTCAAATCTCCCTTTGTCCCACTTGTGTCTGATGAAGGCAGCTTTTATTCTCAGAAGCTCAAACCCCAAAATTCTTGTTGCTGTCTAAGGTGCTACTGGCCATGAAATGCAAGGGTATATGGCTTTCCCATGATGGTCCCAAATGGATCCATGCTAAGAACAGAGCAAGCCACTCACAGCAGCAGTCACTGTTCTGATAACATAATTATAGTGCAATCTTATGAACATTTTCCTGGGAATAAACCCCACTGAATAAACCTGAGTCAGATTCTGAGCGGACCTGTTTGGGTTTGCACGGCCACCGTGTTAAAAGGGCCTTTGTGGCAACAAAGGAACACAGCTGCCTTCTGCAGCCTTATCTTTCCAGTTGCTACCCAAGGTCAGAAAGGAGCTCAGAGTCCCAATGAAGTCCAAACGGAATACAGCGAAAATTTCTGATAACTTTCTCTTGTGACTGCATGTCTCCCTGTCAGATCAAGGATCTGACCAAGGGGATTCTAGTGCCACAAGGAACTGACTACAGTGCCCAGTATTTTGCTGCTTATCACAAGCCTTGCTGGATCAAACCATAAGTCCATTTAGTCCATCATTTTGTCTGGCGCAGCAGCCAAGCTGTCTCCTGTGGTCTGTTCCCTGGACTCCCCAGTCAGGAGAGCCGCTGCTTCTCAACCAGGGAAATTTCCTTTGGCTTGCACAATGGCTAATATTCCCTAGCAGACCCTGCATTTATCTCATTGTTGTTTCAAAGGGAAGGTTTAATTTAAATGGAACATCCCAGCATTTTTTTCAAGATAGAATCAATTCACAGTTGGGAAAGGGGAGCCTGAGGGACACTGGGTTGCCAGTGCTTCCCCAAAGGATCCGAGGTGTAACTCAAGGCCTGCTACACTGGCAACAAAATCATCATATACCCACCACCAACGTTCCCTCTAAGCTGTAGAGTCTTGTGAGCAAAAATTCTACTTTATGAGCTACTGGCATGAAAGTTGTGAGTGAGCAATTTGGCTCCTGCATAAGTTGGTTTGCTCTGGAGCCATCCTTCCTGAGCTAAGACTAAAATGTGTGAGCTGGAGGCTAAAAAACTGTGAGCTAGCTCACACTAACTCAGCTTAGAGAGAACACTGCCCACCACCAGCCCCCTTTGTGGCAGATCCCTCCCGGGCCCATGCCGTAGCCAGGGACCCCCATTCCCCCTCTAGACAAAGGTGACAATTAAGAGCCTCCCGGTCCGTTATCCAGAACCCTCCACCAGCTGCCCAAACGAGACTTTTCTCTCCGCGTCTGCGTGGCCAAGGCCGCAAGCGCACAGCCCGCAAAGGGCGCGCCTACCCTTTTCTCTCCCGCGGGGGAAATCGGCCGAGTGAAGGGCTCGCAGGTACTGGACGGTCATCTCGAGGATCTCGGCTTTCTCTAACTTGCCGGAGCTCTGAAAAACATCGACGGGGAGATGTCAGGAATCCTCTGCACTGATCGGGGAGAGGGTCCTGCGTGGCTGCAGAAGGCACGGCCGGGGACGGAGGGAAGCCAAAGACGTTTCATTCTCGGTACGCCCCGAGTGGCCACGGCCAACTGGGAGCTCCGCGACCCCTTGTCAGGCGACCAGAGTCGCAAGATTTCCCCCACTCCCTCCCCCGCGTGAAAAGCGCAGGAGCACCCAGACTTCGTCGTTGTCCTTCTGCCCCGAGACGCCTCCACGCAGCGGTGACGTTGCCTGCTGTGGGAGGCAGGCACACCTACCTGCTTAGCCAGCGCCATGGGCACCGTCTTCCCAAGTTCATTAAGACAGCGGTTGATCCGGTCCCGCCGCCTTTTTTCGATCACTTTGTGGGAAACGGGGATTTTCTGGAAAACACGGGGGGGGGGTTATACAGTACAGACTGTGGCAGATCACCCCACATGGCACCACAACGACGCCAACAGCCCCGGAGCCCTTCTTCTTTCTCTCGCCAGTTCACCTCAGACGTTTGCTCTGCCCGCCAAGGACCCACCCAGGGGCAGGACCCCACCGACCAGCTCTTTAACCGGTCAGGGATGCGTCAGTGCCCAGGACCCAGGTCCATCCCCAGCCGCCCCTTGGAGAGCAAAAAGGCCTCCTCCACAGAGGTGTTCCGGGACTGGCGATCAAAGCTGCTAGGCATCTCCTGTCGGGACCTCAACGTGAGCCACAAAGTCAAGGGCTTCACGGGCTCCCCGTTCGCCCAGGGGGGAGTGGAGGCTGAGCCCAGCCCCAGCGCGCAGGGTGGCCCCGCGAGTCCCCACTCACTTTCCGCTCCTTCAGTTTGGAGGCCATCCTGGCAAGCGAAGCCGAAGGCACCCGCTGTCCCTCCTCAAGTGGCCCAGGTAGATTGCAGAGACCTGACTTCCAAGGGGCGGTTTATAAAGCGGTGATTTCGGAGGGAGAGGCTGGGTGGGTGTGGGTGGGTGCGCGGATATTCATGGCCTGGCTAAATCCATAGGATTAGGGAAAGCAGTGTTGGGGGGGGGGGTGAGAAGGCATGCATTAAAGATCAGTTTTTGAAAATGTGTGTATGTTTGGGTCCCCCCAGGGGCGGGGGGGGCGAGGACACATTAGCTTTGTCACTCCACGTGGCCCTTCAAAAGACACGTGATTCCCCCCCCACCCCACCTCGGCATTTGCATGGCAACAGGCCGCGCAGAGCCGTGGGGAGCAGCCAGAGAGCTGAGCGCAGTGGCGCGCTGGCAGCCTGCGAAACACAACAGGCCTCCCTTCTTTCAGGCCCAAAACGCCCGGCCGGTCTCTCACACGACCGCCTGTTTACAAATCCCAGGCACCCCTCGCCCCCCCCCCGTCCAAGCGCTGACTGCATTTTAAAGCCTGTCCAGAGTCATTAAAGTAATTAAGTAAGCCCTTAATAGGCTGTTCCGCCCAGTTCAAGGAAGAGCCCTTGGAGACGGAATGGGCCCGTTTGTTCTCAGGCTTTTCTCACACGACTTGGTGACACGTCCATCTTTATGAGAGATGGCAGCGAGGCCTTTTTGTTTCTCCCGCTTTATGTGGCGGGGACACCCCGGCAGGTGTGGGGACTAGAGGCTGGCACGAGATCCCCCCCCTCCTTTTAAAATTTCTCTCCTCCCCTCAGCAGACCCAGGGAGGTTCCCTCAAACCTTTGGCACACGACAGTCCTTTTTGTGTGGGGTGTGTGTCTCGAGGTTGTTCTTTTCCCCTCCTTCCCCCCCTTTGGAGAGGCTCAATTTGTAGCCTATTATCCTATAGGAAAATGTCCCATTGAAAAGGGTGAATGGTTTCATTGGGCCTAAATTTTAATAATGCGGGTCAAAGAAAAGAGGGGCAAAATAAAGAGGGGATCGCAGCTGGTCTGAGAGCGCTTTATGCGTTGTCACCTGCAAGAAGAGTCGCCTACAGACTCTCTATTCATTTGCCTAATTTTGGTCAATTTAACAAACTTCAGGAGAAATTATTGTGGCATTGTTAGGGAGGGTAAAGCTTTCTGATCGAATTAACGGCATGTTTTGATCCGGTAAATGTCATTAGAAAGAAAGAAACAATCGCGTTTAAAGGGGGCTGGGAGTGAAATGCGCCAAGTGGAGACGCCAAAGCGCAACGCTCACAAAGGGAGCAAGTAACTGCCACAGGGAACTTTTGTACACGCACATTGCTGAAGTTTTTACACAAAAAGGCATTATTTCATACTTGAATACGTCTAATCCAACAATTGTCTATTTTCTGCAAACATATTTTCACAGCATTGTTAACTTTTTTTCGTAGGGCCCCCTGTTCTGGCGGCCGCGCTTCTCGCCTCAAGAGCGCAAAGGATTTCTCTTTTTGGGGGGCAACAAATTTGTCCGGGGGGGTTGAGGGGGGAATAATGGAGCTGGGGGAAGTTGCTGGCTTTGCTTTCAAAGCCTTGAAGAGGAAAATATCGAAAACACACAAACAGGAACTTGGGGGAATTAGCTTTAAAAAAAGAGAAGATGGCTCCTTTCCTCTCCAAAGGTTCGGAGCGCATTCTCATGGCTCTTTCGACTTGACTTGGCACCTCTTTAGTTTGTGGCATGGGGACATACCCCGCCCCCAAACCAGTCTAATTTACACGTCGCCTAACTGAATAACAAATGTAAATCGGAATGTTAATCTGGTTTACACGTTCATAGTAAAAAACATCACCTCGATTTTGGAGATATGTGCCAGCCTATCCAGATTTTAATCGTTTCTATCATGGAAACGGTTACCTGCTGTGGAGAAATATTACGGAACGTGTTTGTGATTTCATAATCATAGCTTCAGGGAGACTTTTTGTAATCACTCTTACTAACTTTTAAATGTATAAATTTCCCCATCCTTAATTTATTTATTTTTTAAATTTAAATGTGGGAAGCAACATTATTTAAGCTTTGCTTGTGGCTACTTTTTAAACTGAAGCAAGTAAAGATGCAGATTCCTATCTCGTGGCAATATTTTTTTTCCTTAAAAAAAAAAAAAAGATCTGGCCTCTTGAAGTTTTGTCTGCAGCCTGTTGTGTCTGCAACCGAGGTAACTAAACAACTCCATAAAATGTTGTGAAAAAACCTTTGCGTGTCTTGCCCGGTTTAGCCCGGGGATCCTCCGGAGCGTTGTCCTGCTTGCCAGAGATACTCTTTCAGACGGCTTGTAGGTCTCAGTATATTCATTCTCGCACAATGGGATTAGAAACTAACCGTTATCATCCAAATTAACTAAACTGTGAATGGTAAATG
The DNA here is from genome assembly GCF_001447785.1 of Gekko japonicus. Lineage (NCBI taxonomy): Eukaryota > Metazoa > Chordata > Lepidosauria > Squamata > Gekkonidae > Gekko > Gekko japonicus. The sequence goes on along the minus strand of NW_015170912.1, from coordinate 162,444 downwards.
TGAGAGCTTTATTTTTTCTCTCCAGCCAGTGGAGATGGAGTTGATCCTCTTACTGTCTGTGTTAACCGCCAGCTGCAGGCACCTGCAAGGCAACTCTTTCTTCTTCTTCTTCTTCTTTTAAACACCAACTCGTCTTGTTTATTTGCTGCTTTCTCCCTGTCGGAGAATGGTGTCTCGGCCAGGACAGGCTCGGATGAGGTGCAGGTTCAGGCTGACAATGAAAGCCCGAAAGGACACATGCAAAGTGGATATGACAGGGCTGATAGGGGCGAGAGTGCTGGAAGCGTTATGGCGTATTAAGAGGAGATGTTTGCTTTTGCTTCTGATTTCTAACGTTGCATCTCCGCTCGGACGAACAATGGAGCACCAGACATACATTATTAGCTGCTTTAGGAAAGCTCTTGACACGTTTCCCCGCGGAGGTAGAAGAGCGTTTATCTTTTAACTCTCCAAGACCCCGCTTTTTTAATTTGTCCCAAGCACGGGTGTGCACACAGCAGTCCCCTCTCGGCCTTTCCTCCCAATGGCGAAGAATGCATTTAAACAAAAATCCCATGGAATGCCATTTATTTTTAAGCATTTTAATATATATGTATGCGTATGTGTATGTGAATGTGTGTGTGTACACCCACCCACAGACGCAGAACGTTTTCTTCACTCTGAATGGCACACAAAAACAGTGTTAGAAACAAAGCAGTGAATGCAAAAGGGGTGTCCCCCGTCTTTTGTATTGAGGTCGCAATTGTATTATGCATTATGATCAGATTCATGAGTAACCACTGCTGGACTCAATGGTTCCTGAGTAAATATTGGTCAGACTGGGATTCATGTCTCACACATGCCAACACCCCTGAAAGTACAGCTATACCCAGAGAGCATAAGACCTGTTACACAGTTACATGCCCATACATTACATAGCACACACTGATAACAAACCTGCAAAGCTGCACGCAAAACCTTCTTCAGAAACTTGGTATAACGTGCACATGTCTGATATGCACATATTTGGTTGTAGGCAGTGTTCCCTCTAAGCTGAGTTAGTGTGAGCTAGCTCACAGTTTTTTAGCCTCCGGCTCACACATTTTTGTCTTAGCTCAGGAAGGATGGCTCCAGAACAAACTAATGTATGCAGTAGCCAAATCGCTTGCTCACAACTTTCATGCCAGTAGCTCACAAAGTAGAAGTTTTGTTCACTAGACTCCACAGCTTAGAGGGAGCATTGGTTGTAGGCATGTGGAATTGTGTTTTTCTTTCACTGCTGCCTCCGTAGTGGTCCCAGTCTGGGGTTGCCAACTGCCTGGAGGGGGGGGGAATCATCTCTCCAGTAGAGCCTTATGGGGATGCTATTTACCAGGTGAGGTGATTTGCCTCCGTGGCACAGAAAGCTTCTGCTTCCCGTTCCACCCCATGAAGCCTCTGCTGAAGGGACAAGACATATTCCTCCAGGCAATCCTGCTTCCTTTGGGACTCCCTTCTGAGTAGGCACACTTAGGATTGCTCCAAAGCAGTGCAGTCCTAAATAGGATTGCAATTGCTCCTGTCTAAGCTTATTTGTTTCATCGTATTTGGACTGGCGTAAGTCTGTCTAGGATTGCTTTGCTATTTTAAGGGGTGTGTGCAGATGGCTGTTGCCGTACATGCCTAAGCAGAGTTACATCCTTCTGGGTCCATTGGAGTCAGTGGGTCTAGAAGGGCGAACCTCTGCTTACGATGGAACTATTGCTCCATTGGGGGGGGGGAGATCCGAAAGGGCCAACTAAAACATCAAACAGTGAGCAAGCTTTTGAGCTCCACAGAACTCTTCCTCCCATCAGGTATTTCGTTTAAAAGGACTTTTTGTTGTTTAATAGGAAGAAATTGTTTTTGGCGGTGCACATATATGGACTCTAGATACATTTTATTTTTGTATGTATGTTATTTCAGTCAGTAAATTAAATTTTATATTGGTGAAATGCCACTGTAGATGGAAAGCGGAAAGCCTTCTGTGCACTGTGTGTGCCATTTGTTCTGACAGAGGGGGGCTCAGAGACAGGGTTGATGTTGTTTGTATAGAAGATCCCAGGCTCTCTCTCCCCCCATTATCTTTCATGAAACACTCTGAAGCACTAAGGCTGAGAAAGATTCCTGAAGACACACTGTGTTAAGTCAGAAAGTACTAGGCAAGAGGGACCTGTTGACTCTGTAATTAAATAATTGTCGTATGGCAGTGTGTGTAGTATAGCCAGGAGATCCCAAGATTGTTTGGCAGCCAGAATTTCTAGCTCTTTTAGTGTTATGCACCACTAGGTGGCGAGCTAGACTTTTTTAAAGGTAAGAGACATTTCAGAGGTGGTTTGCCATTGCCTGCCTCTGTGTCATGACACTAGTATTCCTTGGAGGTCTCCCATCCAAATACTAACCAGGGCTGGCCCTGCTTAGCTTCTGAGATCTGATGAGATTCAGTTAGCCTGGGCTATCCATTTTGGGGATATTTCATTATCGGAATAATATCCCAGTTTCTCCAAATAACAAAGGAAGATTATTTGTTACGAAAAGGAGGGAAAAAAGGAAGAACAAGGTACAAGGAAGAGTAGTTTATTTGACCTTTTAGATTACAAAATCCAAAGTGGGGGCGGTAGTTCGAATTTCAGACTAGGTTCTGATCACCACTCTGACATGGAAGCCTGCCAGTATAGAAGGCAAGGGGCCACCACAGGAAGTGCCATGTCTCTAATCACCGCATACCTCACAGTATAAAAATGACATTAAAAACAAGCCATTAGACATAAGCAGCATTAAAAAAACTCTCCATAAAATAGAAGCAAAGTGTTAAAAACCTGGTGATAAAAGCCCTAATTAAAAGCCTGAGTAACAAGATGCTTTTTAGTCTGGTGCCGAAAAGAAACTTAAGTCGGAGCCAGATGAGCATCAAGGGGGGAGGCGTTCTAAAGGCTTGAATCTGGATTGAAATGGGACTAGATAATCCGTCTCCTCCAAGATTGCCTAAGGCTGTGTGGCCAGCATCCACTGAAGCACCTTACCCCAGGTAAGCATTTGCTTCAAGTTTGTCTCTACTTGTGCTCTTTCTGCCCAACTGTTCCAACATCTGAAGCCCTTCAGTAAACCAAGGGGCATCCAGACTCCAAGGAGGGAGAAAAGAGCTCCAGGACAATCTGGACCACAGCCCGGGGTCATCTCTGTATTCTGCAGGTTAACTGGAGCTGCAACAGGAGCACCAGCCTTGCTGACTGGGAAACCCCAAGAAATATCAGGAATCTGGACCATCCTCATTCAATGCCACCAAAAACTTCACCTGCCCATTTCCACGCATTAAGCCTCTTCTGAAAGGATAGGATACTGTCCTCCAGACCGGATGCCAGGCATAAGCAGACTTAAGCTTTGGCTCTCCTCCAAATTTCCTATAAGATTTAATTATCGTAATTAAGATTGTTTTAAAACTTTGGTAAGAGTGCACACAAAGTAAAAATGAATTCACAACTAAGGTATAACATTACTCATTGCACGGTTTCAATTTTATCCTACTATAGTCCCGGGGATAATAAATCAATGTGTATTTTGCTATTCCACTCTTATTTTCAAAGTGTTTTTAAAATCCTCGGGGGGGTTTGTTGACTGGGCTATAACCAGGAAATTACTTTCGGAGGGTGCCTAAGTAGGTCTACTCAGAAGCAAGTCCCATGTTATTAATGGGGCTTGTTCACAAGAACATGTCCTTAGAACTGCAGTCATTGTGAATCCCACCACCGTTGAATAGATGGAGCTCCCTTACACTAAATCAGAAGGTTTGTCCACTAGGGTTGCCTGGAGGACCATGGGCAGGTGAAGGTTTTCGTGGCCTGGAGGCAAATAACACCACCTGGTAAATAATATCCAGTTAAGACTCTGACAAAGGGGCAGGACAGGCAGAGGTCGATTCGGGGGGGATCGCGGGGGATCGCAGTTCCCCCGGGTGAGGTGCAGGGGGCGGGGCACACGATGAAGCCCTGCCCCTGCTTCCGGCCGCCCCGCTTCCAGCCCTCATTCAGCCAGGAGGGGGCAGGAGAAGAGGGAGGGTGTTGCTTCCTCCCCGCCTCTCCCCACCCCTGCCTGCCTGGGGCCAGGGAGGGCCTTGGTGGGGCTTCCTCGCACTCCCACCGGCCTTGCAGGTCCACCGCCGGGCCCCTGATGTCAGGGGGTGTGGCATATGCTAATGAGTTATGCTAATGAATTCCCCTAGCTCTTTTTCTACGAAACAACCCCTGAACAGGGTTCCCTCCCCCTCCAGGTAGCTAGTAGCTGCAGATCCATAACACCCTCTCTCGACTGTATCTGAAGAAGTGAGCAGTGACTCACGAAAGCTCATACCCTGCCACAAATTTTGTTAGTCTTTAAGGAGCCACTGGACTCTTACTCTTTTCAACTGGCACGATAGCTTCCACATTAAAAAAAAAGACTGAAAAGTGAGTGTGTGACTGACATTTCAAGGGGGAAATGCACTTCTGTAATAAGTCTTACAAAATCATGTTGGAGGATAATTACGCAGGTGTTGGTTTAAGAGTCAAAGGCATGCCATTGTATCAGCGTTACCAACAGTCTGGAGAAGAGGCTTCCTGTGCTTTTAATGGATGTTATTTACCGACCTGTGTTCTTTAGCTTGATGAAAGTTCCCGCGGTTCATTTCCACAAATGTAAGCCTCTGCTGAAGGGACAGGACATTTTCTTCTCCTCCAGGTTGCTGGCCACCTGACTTTGGGTGACTTTCAGATCACTTTTTCAAACTCTTCAGTGTTTTGGAGATGGACTTCCTTCCTAAACCTTTAAAGTAACTCTTTCTCTTTAAAGTAAGCCTCCTTCCCCATGGCCCTGACTTGGATAGTCCAGGCTACCCTGATCTTGTCAGATCTCAGAAGCTTAAGCAGGATTGGCCCTGTCAAGTATTTGGATGGGAGACCTCCAGGGAATACCAGGGAAGTGACGTGGAGGCAGGCAATGGCAAACCACCCCTGAACGCCTCTTGCCTTGAAACCCCACGGGGTCACCACAAGTCACCTGTGACTTGACAGCACCTTCCACCCCCACATTTCCCCACAATAAGCTAAAAATTTTGGGAGCAAGCCAGGGGAAGAGCTAACAGACCCTAAAGGTAAGAATACAACATTTCACATGGGATGGGTAAATGATGTGAATACCCGGAAGGGCCAGGCTATGGCAGTGAAGGAAATAATGCTGTTAGCTGCCCAGAGAAGCTATCCCGTTTAAAGTATTAGCAATGCAGCATGAGGTCTAACCAGCAAGAGAAGCTGAGAGGGAAAGAAAAGAGCACCTTTGCCAGCTGTGTGGCTGGCTGAGAATCTGTTTCCTCTCTGCCTGTTTGGGTACCTACGATGCTTGGCCAAGGTGTGAGCCAGGCCCTTGGGCAAGCCAGCCAAGGAGTTCAGGACTGATCCAGGATACGGCTTGTTGTTTAATGTATCCAGGGTTCCCCCCACCCCCAATTATGTGTCATGTTGGGTAACTTTGGGGAGAAAAATAAAGTTAAAAAAGAATTAAGAGCTTGCTATTTGGTAAATTCCCTTTTGGGGTCACCTTACCCCGGGCCCAGACAGAGTATAAAGTAGGGTTGCCAGACCCCCGGTTAGGGCGGAGTTTCCCCCAATTTTGGGGGCTCCAATCCACCACCAGCAAGCTGGCTGATGGGGGAAGCCCCACCCCCAAACAGCCGCCTCCCGTGTCGACTCATTGGCACAATTATGTCACTCGGAAGTGACATCATCACGCCGGGTACGTTGTGCAGCTATACTCTAGCATTTTGGCTGAAACTCTATGGACTCAGGAGCCCACCACTAAAAGCCAGGTAAGACCTGGCAACCCTAGTATAAAGACCGTGAACTGGTACGAGCTGGCTGTCACAAACTGGTTTCCTTGGCATACACTGATAAGAAAAGCTTCAACTGTCATGCAGCTGTTGAAACAGAGGTGCTCTGCCCAGAAAAGAGATGGCAACTCTATGAGAGTTAAATGAGTTTTGTGGCCTCATGTAGACTTAGAGCCAGCCACCTTTCCCCCTCAATTTTGCTCAATTCCCTTCCTTACTGTAGCCTCCAACACACATGGCTTTTGGACACGTCTGTCCCGTGACCCCAAGCAAGCAGAAAAGCTGTCCGGACCCAGCTCTTAACCTGGCTGGCAGAGCTCCCGCACTTTAATCATAGCCAGGAGGATGTGCACACACTTTCCTGGCCCCTTTCCCCCCACTCATAATGCCCACTACTCTTCCTTTTCCAAAGTTAACTGTGGTGGAGTATCTCATCTGCAAAGGTGTTATTACTGATTGATGGTAAGCTAAAGCTAGGGTTGCCAGTAGGCCTGGAGAAAACACGCCCTTCTTTGAGGCTTAATGTGTGGAAATGGGCAGCGGAAGTTTTTAATGCAATTGAGGTAAATAACGCTCTAGTATGCATCTGTTAAACTGACAAGATGTTTCCCCCCTCTAGGTAGATGGCAATCCAAGCTGAAACCAGGGTCTGCAAACTTGCTTGGTGTAGTGGTTAAGAGTGTGGACTCTAATCTGTGAGAACCAGGTTTGATTCCCCACTCCTTCACATGCAGCTGCTGGTGTGACCTTGGGTGTTACAAGTTCTCTCAGAGCTATTCTCTCAAGAGCTCTCTCAGCCCCACCTACCTCACAAGGCATCTGTTGTGGGGAAGGGAAAGGAGACTGTAAGCCACTCTGAGACTCCGAGTGAAGGGCGGGGTATAAATACAATTTCTTCTTCTCCTCGTCGTCCTGCAAAGTGATTTACACTAATCATGGTTAGCATTACGATCTGTGCACTTTTACATGGCTATCTGCCCAGAAGAGAAGAGTGTAAGGTCCTCCTCCTCTCTGAAGCCTAGGGCAGGAGACCAGGGGTGTTCCATAAGCACCGGGTCGGTATCAGGGCCAGTGAAAGGAATAAAAGGTGGGTCCTGGACATTTCCTGTATTCCAGAAATTTGAACACACGTATGAAGCTGCCTTATATTGAATCAGCCCATCAGTCCATTCAAGTCAGTATTGTCTACTCAGACTGGCAGCAGCTCTCCAGCGTCTCAGGTGGAGATCTTTCACATCACCTATGACCTGATCCTTTTAGTTGGAGATGCTGGGGATCGAACCTGGGACCTTCTGCATACAAAGCAGATGCTCTGTCACTGAGCCACGGCCCCTCCCAAAGTGCTGGTATTTGGATACATGGGCTCTTTTTGTAGCAGGAACTCCTTTGCATATGAGGAAACACCAGAGGTCATTTTGGGGGGGATCACGGGGGAACACAGTTCCCCCGGGTGAGGTGCGAGGGCACATGACGTGCTTCCGGCCGCCCCGCTTCCGGCCCTCATTCAGCCAGGAGGAGGCAGGAGAAGAGGGAGGGTAAGTTGCTTCCTCCCCGCCTCTCCCCACCCCTGCCTGCCTGGGGCCAGGGAGGGCCTTGGCGGGGCTTCCTCGCACTCCCGCCGGCCTTGCAGGTCCACCGCCGGAACCCTGATATCAGGGGGTGTGGCATATGCTAATGAGTTATGCTAATGAGTTCCCCTAGCTCTTTTTCTACGAAACAACCCCTGGGCAACACACCCCAAATGTAGCCAATCCTCCAAGAGCTTACAGTAGCCCCTGTAAGAAGAGCTCTGTAAGCTCTTGGAGGATTGGCTACATTAGAGGTGTGTCGCCTAATATGCAAAGGAGTTCCTGCTACAAAAAGAGCCCGCCTTTCTTCGGATGTTGTGTGTGTGTGTGGGGGGGGCTTTCCCAAGTATGCCTTGGGAAAGGCTCTGGCTTAGTAGCAGAGAGACTGCTTTCTATGCAGAATGTTCCAGGTTCAGTCCCTGGCAGCTCCTGTTACTGGTTCTCAGGCAGAAGGTCTTGAGAAAGATCTTTTTCCCCCACCTAAGGCAGTGAAGGTCAGGGTAGGTGGATCCGTGTTCTGGCTCAGTATAAGGCAACTTCATGCATTCATGTATCTGTGTGCATGCGCTCCCACATGCGGATAGGTTTGCCAGCTGAGATTTGGAAAATTCCTGGAGATTTCCGGATTGAGCCTAGGGAGAGTGGGGTTTGGATAGGGAAGAGACCTCAGTGGGGTATAATGCCATACAGTCCACCCTCCAAAGCAGACATTTCCTCCAGGGGAACTGATCTCTGTGCTCTGGATATTAGATGCAATTCTGGGAGATCTTCAGGCCCCACCTGGAGGATGGCAACCCCACATGCTGGTCTGGGCCCTGCATTAAAAATAATGCCAAAATAATGCATGCAAACAGAAGGCATTCTGTGCGGTACTGTGCAGCTATGAAGGAAGCACTTTGTTGTTTAAACACCAGGTTGTCAGGGTTTCTTTAAAAATAAATTTTATTAAACAAATTACAGATATACACAAAAACATAAAATGTTCATAGGATATGTTGCCAATCTAAACCCCCTTTTGCCCTGCCTCCATGGACATAGAAAACCCTTCACCGGCAACTGACTATATTAATACTATTTCCAAGTATACAATTGTCAGTTCCATACTTTGTATCACTTTTGACTATAAAAGGTCTACTCTACATGTATCTCTATTTTTCTAAATAAGCTGTTCATTTCACCAAAGTATAGATCTCCTTTATTTTCTACAACCACTCCTGTAGTTTAGGGATTTTTTTTTGGCTTCCATTGCCTGGCAAAAACCAGCCTGGCAGCAGTAATCGTATGTAAGGCAACCATTTGCTGATCTCTGGGGATTTGTTTTTGTTCAGTCGCACAGTTGAGTCCGACTCTTTGCGACCCCATGGAAAAGATCTCGCCAGGTCCTCCTGTCTTCCGCCGTTCTCTGAAGTTTGCTCAACTTCATGTTCGTTGCATCTATGACACTGTCTAACCATCTCATCCTTTGCCGTCCCCGTCTTCTTTGACCTTCAATCTTTCCCAGCATCAGGGTCTTCTCCAGTGAGTGCTCCCTTCTCATTTGGTGGCCAAAGTATTTGAGCTTCAGTTTCATTATCTGGCCTTCCAGGGAACAGCCAGGGTTGATTTCTTTTAGGATTGACTGATTTGATCTTCTTGCAGTCCAAGGGACTCTCAAGAGTCTTCTCCAGCACCATAGTTCAAAAGAATCTATTCTTTGGCGCTCGGCCTTCCTTATAGTCCAACTTTCGCAGCCATACATGACTACTGGGAATACCATTGCTTTGACCATGCGGACTTTTGTTGGCAGGGTGATGTCTCTACTTTTTATCATGCTGTTTAGGTTCGCCATCGCTTTCCTCCCAAGGAGCAGGCATCTTTTAATTTCATGGCTACTGTCACAGTCTGCGGTGATCTGGGATCCCAGGAACGTGAAGTCTGTCACTACTTCCACGACTTCCCCTTCTATTTGCCAAGGAGCGATGGGGCCAGATGCCATGATCTTAGTTTTTTTGATGTTGAGCTTCAAGCCCACTTTTGTGCTCTCCTCTTTTACCCTGAGCAAGAGGCTCTTAAGGTCCTCTTCACTTTCTGCCATTAGAGTGGTATCATCTGCATATCTGAGGTTGTTGATCTTTCCCCCAGCAATCTTAATTCCCGCTTGTGATTCATCCAGGCCAGCATTTCACATGATGTACTCTTCATATATATTAAATAAGCAAGGTGACAATATACATCCTTGTCGTACTCCTTTTAATATGCTAAACCAATCAGTTGTTCCATATCCCGTTCTAACTGTTGCTTCTTGGCCCTTATACAGGTTTCTCAAGACTCCCATCTCTTTAAGGACCTGCCATAGTTTGTTGTGATCCACACAGTCAATCTCTGGGGATATCAGGTAGGTAATTCAGCAGCAGAGTCTCTGGTTTATGGGGGATTTGTTTTTCCAGCCCAATTGATATAATTTTCACCACTTTTCCAATAGCTGGAGGCACTGTATGCATGCCCACCACATGTGAAAGAAATCTGCCTAGTCTTCTATACAGAACCAGCATATGCTGGCACCAGTCTACCAGGTTTTCGGATTTTATGCTTCAAAGTGCCGCCTCCAGCAGGGCAGCTGCTGCCCACATTCTTGCCTAGCCAGAAACAGGGAACCCCCCCAGTGGACACAAGAGGAAGGAAACAATCAGTGCTGCAGCAATACTGGAGACCTGCAGCTCATTTGCTGGAGGGCCTTTTCTCCACCAGTAGACTGCCTGAAACAAGGCTTCCTTCCACTTATGCTTTAGGGGCCCTTTGTTCCTGTTGCTTGGAAAGGGGGTGGGCCATTAAGTGTGAGGGCAAAACCCATGGAGACGATATGGTACAAGTTGCACACTAGAATGAAATGATAAGAGGCTAGGCTGGAATGACATGAGAATGGTGTTAGACCAGAGAGGCCTCAGTCCAGATCCTCAGAGAGCCATGAAATTCATGGGGGATGGGGGGACGGTGGGACGGATTTGCACGTGTCATGCTGAGCTCCTTGGCACAAGGGCAGTGTACCAATAAGACACAGAGAAAACAAAACAAAACATTAGCTAGTTTTTGTGGTTCTTGTACTGGAGAATCTCCTAATGGGTCAGGTCCCTAAATCAAAGCTATATATTCTTGACACAGAGAGTACTCCATCTTTCTGTGTTAAACCTCTGAGGATGCCAGTCACAGATACTGGTGAAACGTCAGGTCCTACAATGCCAAGACCACGGCCACACAACCCGGAAAACCTACAGCAGCTATATATTCTTGTAGCTGTAAAAGCAGTCTGTTAAGTAGTCAAACGATATTATTGTGAAATGACCTACCATTACAGCAGGAGAACTGTGCGACTTCTAGACAGTCAGTGGTCAATGGCCACTGTATCTTAAAGCTGCCAAGGACCAGAACAAGCCAACACAGTCTGCTCTTGTGCCTTTAACAGCAGCTTAATCCGCAGCAGTCATCAAGCAAAGCTATTGCACCCAAAAAGATCTAGCTACTATTAAAGGCATAGGAGCAGGTAGAAAAGTTGAAAGGAATATCCTATAAATATCCATGGTGCATGGCAGGGGGGGGGGGGGGGGGGGGGGAGAGAGAATCTGTTTCTTCCAATCTTTGCTTCATTTCTACCAGGTTTCTATAATTACAGCAAATCTGAGCACATAAATCTGTATGGATGCTCTGGTTATACTGCCACCTAGTGGATATTGTCAGGCTCTGATCTGCAGATCAACTTTGACCTCCTCAAAGTTCCAGGCTCTTGATTTGATTGTCTACAGACTACACTAGACACTGGTGGGGCTGACCTTGAAAATAATTAGTCAGTGCAAAATGCATCTGTTCATCTCTTTTTTTTGGGGGGGGGGGTATTTTTTGCAGTGTGTGTGTGTGTGCTTGAGGGGGGGGTAGGCATGTGTCCATGCCTGGAAGTCATGGTGACCTCTGGTGACTCTTACTGGGGCATGGAGGACATTCAGAGGAGTGGTTTGACACCTCTGACCTGCCCTGGCATTCTCTGGAGCTCTCCCAGCCAAATACTTGCCATCCAAACAGCTTCCGAGATCTGACGAGATTGGGCTTGCCCTGGGCAATCCACGGTCAGGGAGCATCTCTTCATCTCTTGATGGACAGGGCATTATTTGCACATTACGTTAATTTTAAAACGGCATCACTAACTACTTGCTTCTGGGTGCTGGTTTACAGTCCTATGTGACCCACATCCTAGAAAGGTTTTTAACTATGTGGTTGAGCTCTTGCTTGGCAGGGAGAAGATGTTCAGTGCCTGGCATCTCCAGCCATGAGATGTCAGGTTGTAGGAAAGGCAGGGCTTTTTTTGTAGAAAAAGCTCATTTTTTTGCAGGAATTCATTAGCATATTAGGCCACACCCCCGACAGCACAGCTCATTGGCATATTAGGCTGCACCCCCTTGTTACCAGAAGTGTGTTTATCCAGCCACACCCACCTTTTGCTTCTTATTCTGTTTACCTTGTTTGTTGTCAAAACCCAGGGCTTTTTTTGTAGCAGGAACTCCTTTGCACATTAGGCCACACACCCCTAATGTAGCCAATTCTAATGAGTTTCTGCTGTTGGGTGTGGTCTATTATGCTAATGAGTTCCTGCTGGGTGTGGCCAACTTGGGAGCCAGCCGGAACTCCGTTCCTGTGCGTTCCTGCCCAAAAATAGCCCTGAAAGGGCATTTTCTGCCTGGGACTCTGGAGAGCCACTGCCTATCAGAATAGATGTGTGTGTGTTAAGTGCCGTCAAGTCACTTCTGAGTTATGGCAGCCCTATGAATCAATGTCATCCCAAATGTCTGATCATTAATGGTGTTGCTTAGGTCTTGCAAGCTGAAGGCCGTGGCTTCCTATTTAGAGTCAACCAGAATAGACAGTACTGAGCTATTGTCAGCCTTGGCCCAAGATGGGTTCATAGCTTTCTTACTTCCCACAATTAGAAAAGATACCTTTACACATTTATCTGCTGTTTTGACATATTTGTTGCTTTTCAACTGTTGACCTTATAACCTTAGCTAGTTATTTAGTTTGTCTTTGCACATCTTCATCACGTTACATGTTAATTTGCTGTTCAGCCTGTCTATAAGTTTGAGCCTTACCTACTATTCTAATGTATTTGAAAAAGTGTGCATGTACACAAAAGCTCATACCTTGAATAAAACTTTGTTGGTCTTAAAGGACTGTAAAATTGTCCTAGTAAAGGTAAAGGTTCCCTTGCTCGAAAGCCAGTCGAATCCGACTCTAGGGTTGCGGTGCTCATCTCTGTTTCAAAGCCGAAGAGCCAGTGCTGTCTGAAGACGTTTCCGTGGTCATGTGGCCGGCATGACTAAACACCAAGGTGCACGGAACGCTGTTACCTTCCCACCGAAGTGGTACCTATTTATCTACTTGCAATTTCTTGCTTTTGAACTGCTAGGTTGGCAGGAGCTGGAACTAGAGACGGGAGCTCACTCCGTCAGGCAGCACACTCGGGCCTTGAACTGCTGAACTACTGACCTTCCACAGCCTGCAGTTCAGCGTCTTAACCACTTGACCCACCTACCAGTATTTTCCATTTGTCAAGTATAGACCTCCTTGGCAAAAATATTGTTCCCTTTCTGTGATGATTCCCCACCGCCATGGAACGGATGCCCACTGGACATTCTCATTGGGGGTCTCCTGCAAGGCAGCTCTTTCCTGCAGCGGGTGTTCAGTTGCATGGTGCTGTATGACTTTACTGCTTGGCAATGGGCAATTCTGCTCCTGCTGCAAATTTGTTATGTTTTAGTTGGAGATTTGTAGCAACTTGGCATATTGTTTTGTGTTCTGATTTGGAATGAAGAAAAATATCTGTTCTACTTGGGGGGAAACCCCATAAATATAAGGCTGAGCTCAGGTCCACATAAGGATGAACAGTAAAGTAGGTGCCATCAGGTCTATATGGTGGCTCCCAAAACTCCACACCATGGGTCTGCCTGTTGCTTCTCCCAGCAGCTGCTTCGTTCCCCCCCCCCCTCTTTTTTTGCATTGTTGCTATTTGAGGTCAACATCACAGCATGAACGAGGCAGGAAGCAATTAAAAATGGGCAGGGCTTCTAAGTGCTGCAGCTCAATTCATGCAATAAAATCGGGGCATGCTGCGGGTCAAAATGTGGCCGTGCAGCAAGTAGTGGGAAATTGATGAATGGGGGGAGGGAGAGCGAGGGCGGTGCAGCTGCTTGTGGGAAACCGGTGTATGAGACCTCCTGCTGCCATCGATGGCTCACCCTGATACCAACTTCAGATAAACTGGCAACTTGGCTAAGTGTTTTTTCTGCCCTGGGGAGAAAACAAGAATTGTGCTGTCCTGAGATTTTAACAAAAGCCTTAACGGTTGCATTTGTTGGTGCAAGAGAATGGTAAAATAGGAAGACATCCCCATTCTAGCCAAAACTCCCCTTGTTGAATGTCTGCCTGTACAAGAGTCCGTCTGGGCTGGTAATGCCACATGGTTTTTCCTGCCTGTGAACATGATTACTGTCCCCCACCAGACCCCACCAGACCACATCTTGTGATGATGAAGCAGAAAATCTGGGGAGAGATTTTTGAGGAGAGCCTAGCATCAGCAGGGTTACGGTTTTAACACTGGCCTGTACTCTTGTGCCATCAGGAACAAGCTGATTTGCAGTCATTGACCATCACTGGTGCATCATCACCCCTGCGCCATGAACAATTCTACCTGCCAAGTCTGCTGCTCATGCTACTGTTAAAGGCACAGAAGCAGGACTGAGCACTGGTCAGCTGGCAACCCTGCTCCCCAGTGAGAACTCTCCAATTTTATTTATGTATTTGATTTATACCCCACCCTCCCTGCCAAAGCAGGGTCAGGGCGGCTTACATAAGTATTTTAAGACAAAGTTTAACACAGAGATAAAACAATGCAAGTATAAATAAGAATATAAAATCCATCATCACAAAGTGCTAGTGAGCAGTTTGTATCATAGTGGCAAGCAGAGGTCATTTCGGGGGGGATCGCGGGGGATCACAGTTCCCCCGGGTGAGGTACGGGGGGCAGGGCACATGACGAAGCCCCGCCCCCTGCTTCCGGCCGCCCCGCTTCCGGCCCTCATTCAGCCAGGAGGAGGCAGGAGAAGAGGGAGGGTAAGTTGCTTCCTCCCTGCCTCTCCCCACCCCTGCCTGCCTGGGGCCAGGGAGGGCCTTTGCTGGGCTTCCTTGCACTCCTGCCGGCCTTGCAGGTCCACCGCCGGGCCCCTCATGGGGCTCGGCAGTGGAGCTGCAAGGCCGGCGGCGATGGCGGCCGGGACCGTTGGGGGTGGGTTGTGTGGCCTTATGACACACTTCCGGTGGTGTTAGGGGGTGTGGCATATGCAAATAAGTTATGCTAATTAGTTCCACTAGCTCTTTTTCTACGAAACGACCCCTGGTGGCAAGGTATTAGTAGCAATCAGTTACAGTGAGTAGGCAGTCAGTATTTGATGCTGGGACTGACATCTCAGTCCAATTCATAATGGCGGAGCACAGGCTGTCGGTGGTGGTGTTAGGGCGCAGGGTCTTATGTTTGTTAAGTGAGCCACAGCCAGGCCTGTAGTGTGGCTGGGAGCCTGCTCTGGCAAACAGAATATTATCTTTGACTCAGCGACTTCTGCTCCCTCTTTGTTTTTGCGGCTGCTTTTCTAGAGCCAGGAGAGGAAGAAATAGTCTACAGGGTGAAACTGGGTGAAAGAGAGCAGACGCCAGCTGCGAACAGTTGCAACCAGGGGCGGATTAAGGCTCACTGGTGCCCAAAACACTGACCAATCTTGGTGCCCCCCTCCTTTCCACACTGACCCAGTCCGCTTTAGTTGTTGACCTGTCTGACCAGATATACAATGCAGGTTGCAGCAATACAAAAATGTATTCATATGATAACACAATATACTGTACAAACTAAGCTTTTCACCCTTTTCCTAACTTTTTCCCCTTTGGCCCTGCTGCCCTAAGCACATGCTTAGTCTGCTTAATGGTTAATCTGCCCCTGGTTGCAACATAATAGAAGCACATCTGTACACCACTGGATTCTGCAATGCTTGTTCTGCATTGGTATGGTGGGAAAGTTTACCCTTGCTTCGTGTTTCCTTGGGAAATGCACATTTCTGTAGTTTTGCAGAGGCTCTGATCTTGGGCTGCCAGCAACCTGGGGGGGGGGGGAAAGGTCCTGCCCTTTCAACAGATGGATGATACTTAACAGGCAACATTATTCCATGCCGTGAAAGCCTTTGCACTGCCCATCTCCATACATTAAGCCACTACTAAAGGTCCCCCCCCCCCCGCCCAGTTTGTTGGAAACCGTACTGTCTCAACTCTTATTCTGGCAGGGCCTCACCTTGCCGGAGGAAAAAACTGAACAAGTAAAGCTCCAGGCAGCTGCTTCTCTCTCTCAACTCGGTTTTCATCTCCTTTGTGGGAGGAAGTGCAGAGAAGGAGGTGTGCATGTTAACGGCATCCTGGCGCTTCAGCCCCATCCTGGAAGCGCTCACTATAAGTGGAAAGGAAGCCTGGTGCTTCAGTCTTAAATTCTGCGGCTGCCTCCTCCCTTTCCCCACTCGGTTACTGGCTTGTTCAGTTAAGTTTTTAGAATTCTACTGACATCAATGGGATTTAAGTACTATAACTGTGCACCTGATTGCTTCCACAGTGATTAAACACAATGTGAATTCCTCTATTAGGATTTTTAATTGGTTAAAAACCATTTAACAGATGCCAATAATGACAATGCAAAATAGCATATAACTATAAGGCAAATAACAATGCAGTAATAACACACAAAAATACGCTATGTATTTTATTATCATATTAATGAAGAGCCAACTTCCTTATCCGCTCTATAAAAACTGGCTAACAGGAATATGATTTGCAAACATTAGCGGCTGATGTTGCAAAATATTCACCTGCTGACTCCCTCATCTCGAGTTGCTACTAAAGGCATAGGGGGGGAAACGGGGAAAATATTAGTAAGATATATATTCACCGAAATGGTCTGGAAAATTGCAGAACACAAACATTTACATAACCTTCACACAGAATTTCTGTACAGCACAATACATAGCATGTAATAAAACAACCCAGTAATTGTCTAACCTCCTAATATTTGGGGTTGCCAACAGGCCTGGAGAAAGATGTCCTGTCCCTTTAACAGAGATTTACTGTGTGGAAATAGGCATTTGAATTTTTTCATGGAATGAAAGGCAAATAACATCACTTGGTAAATAACATCCCACTAAGCCTTTATTAAAGGGACAGGACTTTTTCTTCTTCAGGTCAGTTGGCATTCCTTCCTGATATCTAAAAGCTTGAGAAAACAAACCGGATCTTAATGTGACACAGATAATGGTTAAGGGAACGATGCTAAGGAGGTCTGCTCAGTTCTGACCATTTAATCCAGTCAGGCTTGCACCCAGGAAAGGGTTCTTAGGATTTCAGCCTAATATTATCATCGATACATTAACCCCCTTCTTGGAAGAAACCTAGACCACAAGCCTACATTATAGCTCTATTAATACCTTCTGCAAATAATTGTACAAAGTGTTTCAGTGTATTTTTTTCCTTATTGTTGTACAGTGATAGTAGAACATTGCAAAAAAAACAACAACCAACCAGTTTTAGGAGTACAAAGAGATATAGGTTTGTCTCCTGCTTGGTTTTTCAATCTCGAAACCGGAGATTTGGTGTTAGCTGCTGCCCCCTTGTGTTTAATAAATATACCTAATTATTTTCATAAACATTGTAAGAATCTGTTGGGGGGGGATACTTTTTTGCCTTCTTATGAATGTGGGCAAGAGTTAATCCTCCTTCTGCATGCATGGCATTCTTGATGGATGGGGACGTCTGTATTTGTTTGTTTACAAGCTGGTATGGAATAATTTATTTTTTTCCAGAAATTCTGCAACTGTGTTTCCCCTTTAAAAGAGCTTGACAAGGTTTGACAAACATACAGTACAGCAAGTGAAAAACAAACAACCAGCAGCAGCCCTGGAAAACTGATGAATGATACTTCTCCCCACCCCCCACCCCGGCCCCAACACCAGCGGTTTGTTCAGAGTGGCCGTATGGCCTAGCAGTTAAAAGAGAGCTGGCATCTATGAGATCCTCAAAGCACTAACAATATCCTAACTCCCATGCGGTGAGGGTAAATGGCTGAGAGCATTGCCTTTATTCCAAAGAAACAAGTGAGCGGGAGACTATCCCATTCTGTCTGAAACTGAAACGTTTCTAAAAATTCTTGCCGAGTTCCTCGGTGGTTCTTTTAGCTCATTGCAACAGAAGCCAGGATCCTTCTAGGACCCTATTCTGAATTTTTACAGGGTTGTTCCTGGAGATTTCAGGGTGAAGACTGGGGAGGTGGAGCGTTTGGGGACGGGAGGGGTCTCAGCAGTGTATAATGCCATAGGGCCCACACTCCAAAGGTGCCATTTTCACCAAGGGAATTGACCTCTGCAGTCTGGGGAGCCGTTGTAATCCCCGGCAATCTACAGGCCCCACCTGGAGGCTGGCAACCCTATCGGTACTGCTGCTGATTGCAGCTTCTTACAAGGCCATTCTCAACAGCAGTGTCCTGTCTCCTTGCTGAATAAGCCTCCTCTTCCATTCCAGCTTCTTGGCTAAAGAATGTAGAAGTATTTGAATGAAGGGTTTAGGAGTACGGCACACAAATGTTTCTGACAGCATTTATTGCGAGGTAGCAGATTTAGTGTCTCTAAATACAGGCGGCTTGTAGTTAGGTTTTTGCTCTTTCACAGTGACTTACACTTCTTCCCCAAACATACATGAGCACAGAGGTGGATCGGCCCTTGAATGTGCCCGGAAAGCTCCTGGTGGGCCCCTTCCCTGGTAAGCAACTGGCAGCCAGCAGGGCTGGCTCCTTGCAGGAGTGCTTGGCTTGGGCCTGTCCAGCAAGGTCAACCCTCAGCACCTCCTGGCTTTTGCACCACTCCCACTGAGGTCTGAGTGGCTGTCAATCCCATGGGGCCGTTTTACTCATCTTGCCCCCCCCCCGGGGCCATTTCAGCATCCAAGCCCATGCACTCATACGGGCTCAATCACAATCGTTTTAGCCCTCTGGCCAGGCATTGGGTGGAGCCAGGCCTAGTTTGATTTCAATTTCACTTCCTACGGATTGCATTAGGGCCATCCCAAGGACATGGAGAGACAAGGTGGTTTAAAATGAAATCAGGCAACGGGAAAAGAGGAAGCCCCCCCCCCAACATGAGATGGGATTGAGCTAGTCAAGGAAGCCACGGCCCTCTCATTGCAAGACCTTAGCAAGGCTGTTTAGGCCGTTTTGGAGGCCAATGCATAGGGCCACCATAAGCTAGAAGTGGCCCTTCATGCACATGCACACACCCAGAGGGAATAGCACCCTTATTCCATCGGCAATTCTTTGTAAAAAGCAGCATTTCCTTATGGAGCAAAGGATAAGTATGCACATGCCAGACTCTCTGCTGGTGGGTTTCTGTTGGGTAAGCGATTGGTCAACCTTGTGCAGTGCAAATAAGCTCCTGAAATGGACGGGGATACACTTGCCCAAGTTGGAAGGCTTCCTTCGGGGATTGCCAAACCGCATTTTGGAGGGTCCTGTACTTGTAGTAACCCGAACAAAGTTCAAACTTGCAAAGATACAAAACCAGTGGACCAGCCTTTCTGTAACCTGCAAGGAAAGGCACAGAAAATAACATATTTTTAATTTATTTCTATTTATTTATTTACATTATTTAGAGTCCACCTTTCTCACGTGGACTCCAGGTGGTTTATGCAGAGTGAGCTGATACAATCAGGATGGGACATTCAACAAACAATGCAATGGGGCCAGGGCTATAGAACAGAAGCAGAATTGAAGCAAAGCATAAGTATGAACACGACTCATTAAATGATGCAAAGGTCCCTGGTAGGATCCTATACCTGAGGTGTTTAAAAACAAAACAAACTATTGACATTTAAATTTTTATTTATTTATTTCATTTATAAGTCCACCTTTCTCACTCTGGGACCCAAAGCGGATTACAAGTATGATTTTTAAACACCCTTTCAGTCGATCAGTCAGCCGTTTAGAAAACATGATAGCAGTCATCTCATGATAGCCAGAGTGGTGTAGTGGTTAGAGTGTCAGATTAGTACCTGGGAAGCCCAGCTTTGAATTCTGGCTCTGCCATGGAAGCTCACTGGATGACTTTGGACCAGTCACACATTATCAGCCTAACCTACCTCACAGGGTTGTTGGGAGGATAAAATGGAGGAGAGGTGAACGATGTAAGCTGCTTTGGGTTCCCATTGTGGACAAACATGGGGTATGAATGATTTAAATATATAATAAGCAGAGCTATTTTGGGGCAGGAACGCACAGGAATGGAGTTCCGGCTGGCTCCTGAGTTGGCCACACCCAGCAGGAAGTCATTAGCATAATAGGCCACACCTAACAGCAGAAACTCATTAGGATTGGCTACATTAGGGGTATGTGGTCTAACATGCAAAGAAGTTCCTGCTACAAAAAAAGCCCAGGGTTTTGACAACAAACAAAGTAAACAGAATAAGAAGCAAACGGTGAGTGTGGTAACATGGGGGTGTGGCCTAATATGCTAATGAGCTGTGATGTCATGGGTGTGGCTTAATATGCTAATGAGTTTCTGCTGTTGGATGTGGCCTATTATGCTAATGAGTTCTTGCTGGGCTTTTTCTACAAAAAAACCCCTGATAATAAGTAAAGATGGAGACAGGGGTGAGGCAGATAAAAGAACAGCTGGTTAGTGAGTGGGAAGGAGGGAAGGAAGCAGGGAAAGGGGAGAGGCTAGGAGGGCTGCCAGGATAATAAAAAGAGTACATGGTGCAGGGAAGTGGTACAGGGGGAAATGAAGGGACCCCTGCAAGTCTTTGCAGGTTCCCCATTGTGCAACTGAGCCCGGTGGCTGGCACTGTGCAACTCAGTCATGGTTTTCCTGTTGAGAGACCATCAGGAGATAGGAGGGGAAGCTGAAGGGGAGGGCAGATAAAGGTAGGCTGGCTGGTGGGTGGGAAGGAGAGAAGTAAGCAGGAAAGGGGGAGAGGCTATGGGGGTTTCCAGGGAAGAGAAAGAGGAGAAAGTGAGGGATGGGGAAATGAAATACCCCCTGCAAGCAGGCCCATAGCCAGGATTTTATAATTCAGGGGGGCTTTAAATAAGTCGGGGGGCACTGATGTCTCAAAAAAAATAAATTAAAATAAAAAATTTAAAACTCACACTTGCCAGTTGGAGCAGGCAGGAACTTGCCAGTTAGGGCTGCCCAATGCCCCTGGGGGGCGGATTTCCCCCACCCCTGTGTGCACATAGAGTTTTCCCCTCAAATGGCTGTGGCCCCGCCCCAGCGTGTGACGTCACATCCGGGTGACGTAGATGCGGCGCGCGCACACCGGGAGATGGCCAGCGATCCCCCGCCGAGGAGGTAAGAGAGATTTGGCAACCCTATTGCCAGTTGGAGCAGGCAGCCACTCACCCATGGAAGCCTCCCACGGCAGGGCAAGGGGCTCCGGCAGTAACAGGGTGAGGGGGCAGGGAAGCAAGCCACACTTGGGGAAGGGGTGGTGAGGGCAGTGGGGCGGCTGGGCTAGATGGAAGTCGGGGGGCCGGGCCCTGGAATGCCCCACTGTAGCTACGAGCCTGCCTGCAAGTCCTTGTGGATCTCCCGTTTGTAATGCTATAATATTGCACTAGTGATATATATAACGGTATATATTGCTTTAGTGGTATATGGCAGTTACTGGGAACTGACAAAGGTACATGGCACCAGTGTGGGCAGAACTTTATAAACATGCACCTTCCAGTCCAGGCAGCTAGCTAACATACTTAGACCGAACGATGTTCGAGTCCAGTGACACCTTTAAGACCAATTAATTAAACTTTGTTGGCCTTAAAGGTGCCGCTGGACTCAAACTTTGTTCTGTTGCGTCAGACCAACACGGCTACTCGCCGAATCTATACTTAGACAGAGTTCTTCCTGGAAAGATAGTACCAAACCAAGTTTGACAGAGAATATCTTGAGGATGTGGAAAGTCTGGAAAGTGGATGATTAGAGGATAATATTGTGTGAATGCAGTTTGGAAACCAAAGTGGGGGGTAATCTCTATGTTGATGCGTCCGAAGTAGACATAAGATATTCCTTCTATCAGATGGAAAGGTGAAAAATAATGGATATAGTAAATGACAGCAACAAAGAGTCCTCTGCAACCTTAAAAGCAGCTCCATTGTGGCATAAGTATTCCTGGACTAGGACCTGTTCGTTTTTAAGGTGTCTTTTTTTGCTTCTGATAGATCCATACAGCCCCCTCGGTTATATTATTATTAAAGACAGAAAGTATTTAATCACTTCTCGGTATTAAAATGAGTTATACGAATGCTTTTAAACAGTTTTTGGCATCTTCTCTCAAGAACTGGCAACTCTCCTTGGGAAGTGCTGGGTAAGCAAAGTAAATTCCTGTCCAGACAGACCTAATTTTGTTCAGCTAGGTTCTGTCATGAAACAGCACAAACAGAATACAGCAGGCATTGTAGCCAGTTTTCCCCTGGAAACAAGCCCATTTCTACATAAAACGTACCTGACCTTTGGGCAGACTTAAGACAAGATCAACGGGACTGCTCCCCTGTGACTGTCTGCCACAGAACTGGAAGCAGAGGAAGAAGCTGTCCCATATTTCAAGCAGACACGTCCTAGAAGCACTCATAGTGTAGCTTTTTTTTTTTTTTGGTTTAATTTTTTTCTATGTGCCCCCCCTAGCAGCGAGGCAAGGCATGTGTGCAAAGGGTGAGTTCTAAATGAAGTAACGTACTTCTGTTCACAGAAGCCCCACAACCTCCACTTATTGAGATGGTATGCAGAGAAGAGTTCATTATGATTGTTCACAACGAACGTATAGAAATGACCAAGAGCCCTACAAGCATTGCACCATAGTGTGTGAACCAATAACGGGAACTGTCTGAAGCCAGCCCTTTCCCCTTGAGCACTTGGATAGTGGTGAGCATAGTCCCCTTCCAAAAGCAAAACCAACAAATACCTGGATACTCATGTTTTGGCCCACCTGTCTGCAGTGTCCTTTAGCCAGGCAATCATGGATTTGATCAAGGTTTTTCTGAGCCTGGGACAAGAGATTAGAAAAAGTCAGATTCCGTTTTGCTTTATATAAGAGCACACGCGTCCTCAGTTGACTGCTCTGCAGTACGGCTTTGCAGTGTCCTTCATCCCAAACTCTGCTCAAGAATAAGGACCCTTCTGAGAAGAATATTTTGTTCAGGTTGCTTCTGCATGGAAATTTTGCCTGGCTGTGTATCTAGTTGGGAGCCAGATTTTTTGGAGCATTCACATGACATTGTCCCTGAACTGTCCAATTTTTGGGTTTCTCTCTGCTTTCCCCTACCTAGTTTGAGCCAATCTTTTGGGAAAGACTGCCATCAAAGCACCTTTGCGCGGTGTGTGGATAGGAAGAGGCACATTACTGAAATCCCCTCCCAGCCCATATTGGCACCATTTTCTTTGCTGTAGCAGCTGCCATTTTCTCCCATGCCACTAGAGGGTTTTTTAATTTTTAAAAAAGGGGTCAAGTGGTTAAGACGCTGAATTGCAGGCTGTGGAAGGTCAGTAGTTCAGCAGTTCGAGACCCGGGTGCCGCATGATGGAGTGAGCTCCCGTCTCTCGTTCCAGCTCCTGCCAGCCTAGCAGTTCGAAAGCAAGAAATTGCAAGTAGATAAATAGGTATAAGGAGCTGCGGTGGCTCAAGTGGTTAAGACGCTGAACTGCAGGCTGTGGAAGGTCAGTAGTTCAGCAGTTCAAGACCCAGGTGCCGCAGGACGGAGTGAGCTCCCGTCTCTACTTCCAGCTCCTGCCAACCTAGCAGTTCGAAAGCAAGAGATTGCAAGTAGATAAATAGGTACCACTTTGGTGGGAAGGTAACAGTGTTCCGTACGCCTTGGTGTTTAGTCATGCCGGCCACATGACCACGGAAACGTCTTCGGACAGCGCTGGCTCTTCGGCTTTGAAACGGAGATGAGCACCGCAACCCTAGAGTCAGATTCGACTGGCTTTCGAGCAAGGGAACCTTTATCTTTAAATAGGTATAAGTAGCTCGCCCAGAAGAGAAACATCGGGGACTCACCCATGCACCAGAGGGCCAAGGCAGCAGGAGGCAAGAAGCCTGGGCGAGCTGGGCTCCTCCCTGCCTGGCAGAAGATGAGGTGCAGAGGCGAGAGGTGAGCAAGCAGAAGAGGCACTCAGCCAGCTGCTGGAGAGAAGGTGGTTTAAACCACCTTCCATTCCCTTGGCTTGCTCAGGATCCCCATGGCTGCAGAGAGCCCGAGCAAACCGACTGCTGGAGGGATGTGCATTCGGTTCGTCTGAACGAATGCCCCCCCGAAAATGGCCCATTCGGGCCCCTTTCAGGCTGCTGCAGGCTGAAATCAGATTCTCTGATCTGAATCGACTTCCCGCAGTTTGGCCCCATTATATCCTATGGGCCATTGAAGTCAATGGCGAAAACATAGGGTATATTCTGGGGGCTGGAGGAGAGGGGGTTTGAGGGAGAGGCTCCAAAATCGCAGGGTAGCTGCTGGAGCCTCTCCCCAAGATACCCGGCATGTTTCAGGAACATTGAACCAGGGGGTCCAATTCTACGGGCACCCAAACAGGT
Organism: Gekko japonicus; assembly: GCF_001447785.1. Taxonomy (NCBI): domain Eukaryota; kingdom Metazoa; phylum Chordata; class Lepidosauria; order Squamata; family Gekkonidae; genus Gekko; species Gekko japonicus. Next base: position 138,351 of record NW_015170912.1, on the reverse strand, counting down.
TGCCCCCATCCCCTCCATTGTTCTCTATGGTGGGGGGGAGTTACTTTTTCCCCACCACAGAGAACAATGGAGGGGATAGGGGCAACCTATTATTCAATGGATTATTCAACAAACATCCAGGAAGCTCTGAGAAGCTCATACACTTTTAAAGGTAAAGGTGAAGTTTTCCCTTGCTCGAAAGCCAGTCAAATCCAACTCTAGGGGGTGGTGCTCATCTCCATTTCCAAGTTGAAGAGCCAGTGCTGTCCGAAAACATCTCCATGGTCACGTGGCCGGTATGACTAAATGCCGAGGTGCATGGAACGCTGTCACCTTCCCATTTATCTACTGGTACCTATTTATCTACTTGCAGTTTCTTGCTTTCGAACTGCTAGGTTAGCAGGAGCTGGGGCCAAGGATGGGAGCTCACTCCCTCACATGGCACTAGGATCTTGAACTTTTACATGGCCTTAAATTCAGGCTGAAGCAATCCCAGGATCTCAAACAGGCCTTGAGGGAAAGTACCATGCCCTTGCTAGGAGCCAACTCTGCTTAGCTTCTTCACTTATAGGACCAAATAAGCCCCGTTCAGATATAATATGAATGAGTGCTGTGTTCCTTCCCTCCACCCCTATGCCCTCAGGACCCATGAATAAATTCCACTGTATCACAAACCACAGTTTGATGCTCCATCTGAACCGATAAACAATGTTTGTTTGTTTTTGCATCTTATCCAAAGCAGAATTGCAAGCTGTGGTTTGGTCTTGACTTGCAATCCAAACACAGTTTTTTAGTTCAGATGTAACAGCAAACTAAGCACTGAAGCTGAAGCCATTAATTGGTTCTGAACATGAGCATGGAGGAGGAGAGGGAATGTTGGAACACAGGTCTTGTTCATGTCCAGCCTCACCATGGTCTGGTGTTGCATCTGACCCATGCCATAGATCCTGACTCTATGACAGCTGATTTACAGTGTAATCCTAAACAGAGTTACACCCTTGTAAGGCCACTGAAGTCAATGCTTAGAGTGTTGGAAATGAGCATAATCATTCTTCACTGAAGAGGAATCAACCTAGTATACTATAGAATTTACCGTTCCTGCCCTGGACTCTGGTAACCCAGACAGCTCCTAATCTCTCCGGCCAAATGTGTTTGATACTTGAAAAACATTCCGGGTATTGCATAAATACTACTTCTCAGTTCCTGAAGGCCTCACTCTGAGGAGAAATCGAGAAGAATGTCTTTCTAGGTGTTCCTAAATAGCATCTGATGACACAATAACAAATATTTTCTCTTCAGACAGGTGACTCATCTTGTACCTGTCAATAATATGGAAGGAATAGTATGAATGCTCCTATCCATATCTTCTTACTCATTTGAATTTCTGCCAACTGAGGGATCTTCAGTAATAGTGATGTGTCAGCAGATGAAACATTCCATTCATATTCTTGTGCAGATAAGTGAAATGTTGGTTTTGGTCAATGACTGTCCCAAACCCTGTGAATTTGTACAGCACTGTGGACTATTATGAAAGATGAACAGGACGCTATTTTAAAACCTGTTAGAAATTATTTTCAAAACCGGTTATGTTTGTTTTAATGGTCTGTCACTATATGTGCTGTGAAAGGAAGGCAACGGGCATGCCCTCATCCAAGGCTTTTTTTTTCTTTTTCTTTTTTTAAAGAGGTGCTGGGACTCTCAAGAGGGAAATGAAATTTTCAATCTGTATACTGAAAACTTGTGAATTTTGTCGAAGAGGTTCTGAAATTCCGTTCTGGTGCATCCCCCCAGGAAAAAAGCCCTGCCCTCATTGTTTTTTCTTCTTCTGCCTTTAATTCCTTCAAAATGTTCTCTCCCCCCCAAAAAAACCTAGTCTAACCCTCCAAGCAGTCTTTATTCCCAACACCAGCGAAATCCAAATACCGAAATCAGACATTCCCTTCCTATAGGCACAAATTTTAGAAGATCCCATCCAAATGGGCACCACTTTCCTTGCCTCAGGGCGCCCCCCCCCCAATTTTCTCCACTATGTCACTAGACCTTTTTATTTTTAAAAAAACAACAGTGATTGCAATTTGCTATGGCACTATGGCACAATAATGTTCTGTTGCCATGATCTATTTGCTCCTCTGAACCCCCGGCTTTTGTTTACAAAAGAAGTATCAGGCTCTTTTCATTGTGGACTCCAAGCAACCATTTTATTCTAAATTCTCAAGGTATGATGAAAAATATTCACATGACTCCCTCCCTTTTTTCAGAAAATGATATATTTGGAACCAATGGCTACAGTCCTGCTCTGATAAAATCAGCGGGAACATGGCCATTGTCTTCAATTGAGGCATGATTATGCATGTGGTATGTTTGATATTATCTGGATTCATTACCTTTCCAGGAAATGGTGAATCATAATTATTGCTTGAGAGTACTGATAGCACAACTCTGATTGCTCTATTTTAACAAAGTTTGAGTCCAATGGCACTTTTAAGACCAACAAAGTTTTATTCTGGGTATAAGGTTTTGTGTGCATGTATACATGCACATGTAAGCTTATACCTGGAATAAAACTTTGTTGGTCTTAAAGGGAGCAGCAGAGGGAGCATTAACGCTGATGTATCTACCACTGGCTCTTGCAGCTTTCTGAGAAGAAGGCATTTTGTACCCAAACATGTTCTGTTTGGATAATCAGCATGTTTGCTACAAGCCAGAACAAATATAAACTATTATCTGGGAGAAAACCTCCCAGTTTCTCCTTTTAGCATTTTTAGTGTTTGTATGTTGGAACTTAGATTTAATTTTAAAAATAAATTCCATTGAAACATAAAATTGAGACCTCAGCTTACAAGTCGGAATGCCAAGAGCCACCGTGGGCCCTCAGACATAGAGTTCGTCTGGGCCCCCTTCGTACCACTGAGGCCCAAGCTGAACACCATATGAGAACAGAACATAAGTAGGCTGATGGCTGGTTGTCTCTGTGTATGCCATGCATTTTTATCCCCTCCCATTTCTCATAGTCAACTCCCCCCTCTCTCCAAGGAGCTCACTGTTGTGTACCCGGTCCCCCTCATGATATCCTCATTGCTATCCAGTGAATGGTAGTGACTGTCCAAAGTCCCCCACCAAACCTCAGGGCTGAGTGGGGATTTGAATCTGACTCTCCCAGTCCTGTGTGTGTTTAGTGCCCTCAAGCCACTATTGCCATATGATTACCCTATGGATTATAAAACATCCTGTCATTAACAGCCTTGCTCAGGTCTTGCAATCAGAGTCTTACTCCAACACAAATCAAGATGAAGTGGACAGGCAGAACGGACAGAGGTGACTCCTCCTCGCCCTTTCCCCCTTCTTCAGTCAGGGGCCACTGAATTTATAGCTGTTCATCAGCAGCACCGTGTCCTGCTCTCCTAGTGAGCAGAGCCTCCACAGTGTTGTCCCCTCAGCCCCAGTTTCCCTCCTCCCAGTATCCATGTGTGATGGACAGAGGCCGCAGCGAGCATATGCGGAAGTGCGAGTGGCCCAGGCCCGGAAAAGGAATCGCAACAGCCGGAAGGTGGGAACAGAAGGCGTAACTTCAAAGACCAGTGCCAGAAAGGATGCCGCCGGACTATCTCCCGCAAGAAAGACAACAACGAAGATCCGCTACAAAAAGGGGTGCCTGGTAGGCTTGTCACTTTGCCTATATGTATGTGCCCCTAGGCTAGGATTTGTGTTAATTGAAACACGTAAGCCGCTCAGAGCCCTAAGGGGGTGAGCGGGATACAAACTGAATGAATGAATGAAATGTTCTCTCTAATCCCCCCCCCCGCACTGAGTGGAGCAGTTCACATCCTGAGCAGAATATGATTGCTGTAATCTTAAAATGGGCGATGGGCAGTGCAAGACCCTGTGCGGCTCCAGACTGCTGCTGAGCGGGGCTTCCTGTGTTAATGAGTGGCTGCTCACACACACAGCTTAGAGGGAACACTGTGCAGCAGGCTAGGTCCCGCCTCTCCCTAAGAGTGACCAATGAGAGCTGACAGAATGTTGGGGAGAGTCAGTTTGAAAACAGCAGTGAAGAACAGCGGGAGTTGGCGGCTGTGGAGCTGAGAGGGAAAAGGTGGATATCTGACTGACTGAAACTGTGGAGAAGAGCTGCTTATAGTGGGCTGGAAATAGTCAGTTTGTAACCAAAGGTTGCTGGGAAAGATTGAAGGTCAAAGAAGACGGGGACGGCAAAGGATGAGATGGTTAGACAGTGTCATAGATGCAACAAACATGAAATTGAGCAAACTTCAGAGGACGGCAGAAGACTGGAAGGCCTGGCGGGAGCTGGTCCATGGGGTCGCGAAGAGTCGGAACAACAAAAACAAACCAAAGGTTCCCAGTTGCAGGGAAAGGACCACAGTTCAAAAGCTCAATGGAAGCAAAACATTATAACTTCTACCTTTGTTTCTTCAGTGTTATGTTCATACCATAAATAAAAGTTAACTTCTTGTTTTGTTTAACCCTATGGGCTGAATGACTCAGGGAAAAAAATACACACAAGTTAATCTATCTCTATCTCTATCTCCCTATCTCCCTCTCCCTCTCTCTCTCTCTCTCTCTCTCTCTCTCTCTCTCTCTCTGTGTGTGTGTGTGTGTGTGTGTGTGTGATATGAACAGAAGTCATTTCGGGGGGATCGCGGGGGATCGCAGTTCCCCCGGGTGAGGTACGGGGGGCGGGGCACATGACGAAGCCCCGCCCCCCGCTTCCGGCCGCCCCTTTTTCCGAGCCCCGCCCCCGCGCTTCCGGCCGCCCCGCTTCCGGCCCTCATTCAGCCAGGAGGAGGCAGGAGAAGAGGGAGGGTAAGTTGCTTCCTCCCTGCCTCTCCCCACCCCTGCCTGCCTGGGGCCAGGGAGGGCCTTCGCGGGGCTTCCTTGCACTCCCGCCGGCCGGGACCGTTGGGGGCGGGGTGTGTGGCCTTATGACACACTTCCGGTGATGTCAGGGGGTGTGGCCTTATGACACACTTCCGGTGATGTCAGGGGGTGTGGCCTTATGAAACACTTCCGGTGATGTCAGGGGGTGTGGCATATGCTAATGAGTTATGCTAATGAGTTCCCCTAGCTCTTTTTCTACGAAACGACCCCTGGATATGAATCAATGGTGGCAGCAAGTGAATGGAACAGTGTTTGAGCCCCCGCCCAACTCCAATAACTCTGAGTGAGGGGCTGGGCTACCCTGTCTGCTGATATCCCTGGGAGTGAGAGAGAGGACCTGAGAGGGAAAATGGTCAAGGCTCTCTCTATATTTTAAAAGAGACAAGAAGTATGGCGAATGTGATGTCCTGACCTACATGTACTGGGAACCTGAGAGGTGTAGAAGGTGGTAGGCACTCTGTGTGAGTGGAGAAGGTGTGTCACAACATCTGTTAGTCTTTAAGATGCCACAAGGCTCTTTGGATCAAAACCGATGTACCAATCAGTTCCCAACAGCTTTAATTCAAAAAAGTAAACTTTATTGAGAATATGAGAGTATGCAGATATCTTAACCATTTTGTGTTAGAACTAACATAAAACGCGCGAAGCAAACAGTTATACATTGTTCAAGGAGACCCCCTGATGGCCCAGGGCCAATCAGAGTTCAGGTAGAAGCCCGCCAAAGTAACGGGCTACTTTTCCCAAGAGAAATACTATACCGGGCAGTGAAGGTCAGACAGAGATAATAGAAACTGAGAAGACACAGCAGAAAAGAAACTTAACATTTCAGAGCCACCCCACTCCCATGGCAGCCAGGGCTCAAGAGAGGCCTAGCTGACAGGAAGTTCTGTGAACAGATCAGTGTCATTTTCTGTCTTTGATTTTAATGTTATATATGCCATTAAAGGTTTATTGACTGTGAACAGATCCCTCCTGACCTTTTTGGAGGGCAATAGTAGCTGACTCAGAGGGGCAAAGAGAACTTAACCTTTCCTCCCCAAATGGTTTCACTAAGTGAAACTATAGTAACTCATGTTATTGTTAGCTCTATACATACTTTGTTCATTTTCTTCTTCTTTCTGGACTAGAGCTAAAAACAGCATGGAAGTGGAATGGTTAAACTGCTTCTTACCTCCCGCTACCACCACAATCTGAATCAGGACCCTTGTGGCAACTATTGGCCAGAATCATGTTTGTTTCCTTATTTATGATCCCAGATGTTTTCATTTTAATATTATGAACCACGGCTTATACCATTCTCTTTTATCCTTACAACATCACCCTTGTGAGGCAGGTTAGGTTTAGAGAATGACTGACCCAAGGTCACCCAAGCAAGTTTCTTTTTTCTTTTTTAATCTGCCCTCAAAGGGTAGAATTTTATTTGTTTTTTCATACCAGACAAACCAAACATACACACATATAACTAGGGCTGCCAAATCCCCCCGGGGGGCGGATTCCCCCCCCGCTTTGGAGGTCCGATTTCCGCCTCCGCGGAATCGGCCCCCGGGGGAAACCCCACCCCCGCGTGCACGACGACGCCCCCAGCGTCCCCGGCGTCATGACTGTCACTTCCCTGTGACGTGCATGCTGCCGGGAGCCAGCACAAAGTCCCCCGCTGGCAGAGGTAAGTCAATTTGGCAAGCCTACATATTAACACAAATGGGGGTATCAAATGTTTGTGTTTCCAATAATTGCCTCTTAGATATTCTCTGTCTAATACAATATCATGTAACATTATTTTCTATGAGCTCACATTTGTATCTTAAAACCAACATCTGTACCTGCTATCTCAATGTTCTTACCCCTACTTTGCTCTGGGGATTACATTTTTAGGTTACACTCATTTGCACTATTATACCAATTATAGAAGCGCCTCCATGTGTTCTGGAATGTATAGTTTGTGGATCCTCTTATCAACAAAGTCAGTTTATCACTTTCCACTGTTTCCATCAGTTTTTGTATATATTCCTGCTTTTTTGGTACATCTTGTGCCTTCCTGTATTTGGCATATAGCATTCTTGCCACTGTAGTAAAGTAGATAATTAAATATCTGTTGCTTTTTTCAAAGTTTCCATGGTGGAGGTGGGAGTCAAATGTGGGTCTAGATCCTATTTTGACGCTCCAACAACTACACAATACTGGATCTCATTAGCACTTACTGGAAAATAACTGATACTTACTGAAAATGTTGAGACAGTGTGTGACGGCAATAAAAAAAAGGCCAACACTGTGCTGGGGATTATTAGGAAGGGAATTGAAAACAAATCAGCCAGTATCATAATGCCCCTGTACAGGGTGCAACCTCATTTGGAATATTGTGTGCAATTCTGGTCACCGCACCTCAGAAAGGATTTTATAGCATTGGAAAAAGTGCAGAAAAGGGCAACTAGAATGATCAAAAGGTTGGAATACTTTCCCTATGAAGAAAGGTTGAAGTGCTTGGGGCTCTTTAGCTTGGAGAAACGACGGCTGAGGGATGACATGATCGAGGTTTACAAGATTATGCATGGGATAGAGCAGCAGATAGAGAAAGAAGTACTTTTCACCCTTTCTCACAATACAAGAACTCATGGGCACTCAATGAAATTGCTGAACAGTCTGGTTAGAACAGATACAAGGAAGTACTTCTTCACCCAAAGAGTGATTATCACATGGAATTCACTGCCACAGGAGGTGGCGGCTATAGGCATGGATGGCTTCAAGCAACAGTGGGAAGGCTTCTAGTGTCCCGGCCCCACTAGTGGACCTCCTGATGGCACCTGGTATTTTTGGCCACTGTGTGACGGAGTGTTGGACTGGATGGGCCATTGGCCTAATCCAACATTGGCTTCTCTTATGTTCTTATGTACTAGAATAGTAAGTATTTGGGACCTGAGCCAACTGGGCCCCTCCTATTCACATAACTGACACTGAAAGTTCCCCTTGGGCAAAGGGAGGTGTTGCATTTTCTTTTCCCACTCCTGGAACTGAATATGTGCAAAAGGTGAAACAACCTGATTGGTAAACAGCATGCTAAGAGTGCCTGTGTACATTCGTTATCTTAGTGGGCAGTTCAAAGTTAAATCTTTTCAGAATAGAAACGCCTCTTGGTCCATCCAGTAAGTTTGTACAGAATGGTGATTTTGTTGATTTGCCTGTTTCTCACCCCTGTCTACAGGCTCAGGAAACCTCTGGTTCCAGAGAAAGGGAACTTTTTGTTCTAGCTATTCCCTTCCTAATGTCTGTCGCCTCATATCTCCTGTCCTGCTTCTTCTGTGCTTCTAACCAGTGTACAACGCTAGTGCAGGCTCATAGGTGGGGAAAGTATTCCTTTGGTTCCCTGAGCTCAGGGGTAAGTTGTTAATGCCTCCTGCAGTAGTCTCTGATAGTGAGGCATCTGAAGTTCAAGCTAAATCTGTTCCTGAGTTCTTTCCACACGGGGTTCTTTTAGTGCTGCTGTTGCATTATTCTTCTGTTGTTAGATGGAAACAGAATCCTAATTGTGGGAAGATCCTGGTTCAAATCCCCATCAAGCCATGAAGCTCTTCATTGACCTTGAGCCAGTCATTCTTGCTTAGTCTCTTACACATAACACACCATTAGTGAGGATGAAATATCCCTTGGAAAATGTGACAAGCCCATGACTGACCCCTCTCAGATGGCTGGACAGGAAAACCTATCTGCCTCCCTTCCCTGCCATGCATTTTGCAAAAATGTAAACCCTTGGGGGAAAACTGCCCCAACTCCTCACCCTTTCTTCTTCTTCTTCAAATATTCTGGTGAGTTTCATACAGCTCACAGAGCTCTTTTTGCAGAGTGATCTGTCCATTGTATTATTTTATGCCGAGTACCAATGAGATTGATTTACATGCAACTCCCCCCCCCAAAAAAAACCCCAAGTGCTCATGCTTCTTCCTCGCCTTAATTAGTATAATTAGCCCTTTAATCATTTCCTGATCTCATTTCCTTTTTGCAGTCCCACTCTTTATTTTTTAATTGATTTGTCAGCTGCACTATTTCATTGTCACACACCAATAGAACTCTCTCTCTCTTTTTTAATTCCACACTAGCAAGCAAAATAAAGAAGAAAATTATGAGCTCATGCTCAACCCCCCCCCCAACAATAAACAGTCTTTAATTAAACATTTCTTGATCTCTTTTCCTTTTTGAAACTGCAGCTGTTGGGAAATAATGAGACTGCTCTGCAATTATTGGTATTTTAAAATGGCCATGCAACCAAGGATGGCAGGACATTGACAACCATGCCACTAACCCAAGGTCTCCCCTGCCAGGTGCACCAATAGTCTTTTGCCAGTGCCCCCTGGACAGGCTAGTGCTGCAATTTTGTTCAAAGCCAAAAATATCACTGCAAACCAGTTTGGAGAAAGAAGGGAGAACAATAGGGAAAACAACAGAGGGCAGTGGTTTGGTAATGACAGCCAGGGGTCATTTCGTAGAAAAAGAGCTAGGGGAACTCATTAGCATAACTCATTAGCATATGCCACACCCCCTGACATCACCGGAAGTGTGTCCTCCCCACAGCTGGCGGCGACCTCCAGCAGGCACCAGCAGGGAGCTCCAGGCCCCGCCCTCCCGCACCTCACCCGGGGGGGATGGCATCCCCCCGCGTCCCCCCCCCCAAATGACCCCTGATGACAGCAATGATGACATGACACCTTCAAACAAGTATCTGTGTAAGAACTGCATTTTGAATGTTGGGTGTTGCAATTTGTGGACGTTCTGAGGTTAAGAATGAATTAGTTATGGAAACTGCAGACAAAATTACTATGTGGAAGCAACTCCAATCCTGCATTGTTAGAAAATGGAAATGAATACCTGGCCTCGATTAGAGCTCAGCAGCACAAGGGGAACGATGGGAACATGGCTTGGCAGGCCAAGGTGTGCCAAGGGTACCACCCCTCCAGTCTACAAATGTGCCACAAAGGACTTGGAAATGAATAAAGTGTATACTGGATGCAAACAGCAAATGAAGCACCGTATAGATGCAAACTCCTACACACTTTTTAAAAAGGGATTAAGCATGTATGCTGGTTCAAGGACATTTGAGAAGATTTACTCTCCAATTTACAAAAACACAGAGGCAGAGCAAAAAATGTTTCACTACTCTACTCAGGCTGCTGCCACACACGCTAAGTAATCCACTTTCAATCCACTTTCAGTGCACTTTCAAAGTGGAGTTTTACTGTGTGAACTGGCAAAATCCACTTTGAAAGTGCACTGAAAGTGGATTGAAAGTGGATTACTTAGCGTGTGTGGCAGCAGCCTCAGTACAACAATGATGTCTTTCACACAGTTCTCTAGAGAGTCTACCCATTTCACAGATAGGACACATACAGTGGGCACATACAGAGTTTAGTTGTCCTGTTGTTTTACAAATGGGTAATTATAGTCTCCCATTCTGAGGTGTGATAATGGTCATGTAACAATAACTGTGTTATTTCTGCATCTGTGCTCTGAGCTGTGGGGAACACAGATAAGGCATTATAGAAATTGCCCAATTAAAGAAACAAAGATTAGAAGCAGGAAACCAGCCAGGGAGGCAGTGGGGCCCTTGGATGACCAAGGGGTAAAAGGAGTATTGAAGGATGATAGGGAAATGGCTGAGAAGCTAAATGCATTTTTTGCCTCCGTCTTCACTGTGGAAGATGAGAAGTGCTTGCCCACTCCAGAACCGCTTAGTTCGGGAGGGGTGTTGAAAGACCTGAGTCAGATTGAGGTGACGAGAGAGGAGGTCCTAAAACTGATAGACAACTTAAAAACTGATAAATCACCAGGCCCAGATGGCATACATCCGAGAGTTCTGAAAGAACTCAAATGTGAACTTGTGGATCTCCTGACAAAAATATGTAATCTTTCCTTAAAATCTGCCTCCATTCCTGAGGATTGGAAGGTAGCTAATGTCACTCCCATCTTTAAAAAGGGTTCTAGAGGAGATCCGGGAAATTACAGGCCATTCAGTCTGACGTCGATACTGGGTAAATTGGAGGAAACCATTATTAAGGAAAGAATTAGTAGGCACACAGATGAACAAAACCTATTGAGGCAGACTCAGCATGGGTTCTGTAAGGGAAGATCTTGTCTCACTAACCTGTTAGTGTTCTTTGAGGGGGTGAACAAACATCTGGACAAGGGGGATCCAATAGATATTGTTTACCTTGACTTCCAGAAAGCTTTTGATAAAATTCCTCATCAAAGGCTCCTAAGTAAGCTCAAAAATCATGGGATAAAAGGACAAGTCCTTTTATGGATCAAAAACTGGCTAATTAATAGAAAACAGAGAGTGAGTATAAATGGGCAATTTTCCCAGTGGAGGGTGGTAAGCAGTGGGGTACCGCAGGGATCAGTACTTGGTCCACTGCTTTTTAACTTGTTCATTAATGATTTGGAGATGGGAGTAAGCAGTGAAGTGGCTAAATTTGCGGATGATACGAAGTTGTTCAGGGTGGTGAAAACCAGTGAGGATTGTGAGGCACTCCAAGGGGATCTGTCAAGGATGGGCGAGTGGGCGTCAACATGGCAAATGGGGTTCAATGTGGCCAAGTGCAAGGTGATGCACATTGGAGCCAAAAATCCTAACTATAAATACACGTTGATGGGGTCTGAACTGGCAGAGACTGATCAAGAGAGAGATCTTGGAGTTGTAGTGGATAACTCACTGAAAATGTCGAGACAGTGTGTGACTGCAATAAAGAAGGCCAATGCTATGCTGGGGATTATTAGGAAGGGTATTGAAAACAGATCAGCCAATATAATAATGCCCCTATATAAATCAATGGTGAGACCTCATTTGGAATACTGTGTGCAGTTCTGGTCACCACACCTTAAAAAGGATATTATAGCTTTGGAAAAAGTGCAGAAAAGGGCAACTCGAATGATAAAAGGGTTGGAACACTTTCCCTATGAGGAACGGTTAAGGCGCTTAGGGCTCTTTAGCTTGGAGAAACGATGACTGAGGGGTGACATGATTGAGGTTTATAAGATTATGCATGGGAAAGAGCAGGTAGAGAAAGAGGTACTTTTCTCCCTTTCTCACAATACAAGAACTCGTGGGCACTCCATGAAATTGCTGAGCGGTCGGGTTAGAACGGATAAAAGGAAGTACTTCTTCACCCAAAGAGTGATTAACACTTGGAATTCACTGCCACAGGAAGTGGTGGTGGCTACAAGCATGGACGGCTTCAAAAGGGAATTAGATAAGCATATGGAGCAGAGGTCCATCAGTGGCTATTAGCCACAAGGTATAGATAGGGGCTCTGGGGCAAGTGATGCTCTGTCATCTTGGTGCTTGGGGGGGTGTCAACAGTGGGATGGCTTCTAATGTCCTGGCCCCACTGGTGGACTTCCTGATGGCACCTGGTATTTCTGGCCACTGTGTGATACAGTGTTGGACTGGATGGGCCTTTGGCCTGATCCAACATTGGCGTCTCTTATGTTCTTAACATCTAGAACTTTTCACAGGTTTATAATGCTGCTGGCATGCTTTGTTTTCAATAAAAGACCTCTCCCTTTTTTTAAATGGCAACATGCTCGAAAAAACAAAATTACCCTGAGGGATCTCTCTTGATGTTATGATTTCTCCCCCCCCCCCCCATGGACTGCACTTGTGAGTCAATCCCATAATGAAAATTGTAATATCAGAGGAATTTGTATCCACTTGTATGGAAGAATTCAGGCAAATACTGACTTGTTTCCAGAATCCTTAATATACCCCTGCCTCACGGATGCAGGTCTTTTGATATGCTTTGCATCAGAAGTCTGCCTTAATTATTTGACCGAAAGGGAAATTACACTACTGAAATGTGAAATATGTGCTAGAATTTTAAGGACATATATAACTTCTGGGTTTTACATATATTTAGAGCATTTTAAATCTGTTTTTCTCCAGAACTGGATTCAAGGCAAATTGGAGTGATGTTAAAAACAACGTATAATTAAGAATCCATAAGAAGTATAAAACAGATCATTTAGCCATCATGGCCCTGGCATTCTGCTCTTGTCTTCATATATGGGATGTTCCATACGGCTGGGGCTTTTTGCAGCTTCCCAAACATGTGATGAGCCTATGAGCATACACTGGCACGCACGTACGGTTGATGCAGATGAGTGGCTGAATGTGCAGACAATGGGCTTTTCCCTTGTTGGCAGAGTTCAGGAAATAATCCAACCCACACTTTGGAGTCTGCTTTCAATGAATTTACTGCAGCAGGATTTTTGCAAAAAGACGATAACTGACGAAAGGCCACTAATGCAACAGAGAGGCCTTCAGAGCACAAGTGCTAACACAGACTAATAACACTCAGCAGAAGGAGAAACAACAACAGGTAGACTGAACTACAAGAGAAAAGATTCAATAAACCCTAAACCAGTGATGGCGAACCTATGGCACGGGTGCCAGAGGTGGCACTCAGAGCCCTCTCTGTGGGCACACGTGCCATCGCCCCAGCCAGGCTCAGACCATCATTAAAGTGTCAAATTCCCTGCCAAATAATTTTAAGTAAATGAAAGCATTTGGGATTGCTTTCCTTACTTTGTTTGGATCATCTTAAGTTAATGTATGAGTTGTTTTTTTCTAAAGTAAAACCTCAGTATTCAGGTTAGATTGCCGTGTTGGCACTTTGCGATAAATAAGTGGGTTTTGGGTCGCAGTTTGGGCACTCGGTCTCTAAAAGGTTCACCATCACTGCCCTAAACACTAGAGAATGGTCCACAGCTCCCACTAGGGTACATGAACTAAACTACTCTTTCAGCCGTATTTACAAATCAAGGTGGGTAGCCATGTTGGTCTGAAACAACAGAACAAAGTTAGAGTCCAATGGCACCTTTAATAAAACTTTGTTGGCCTTAAAGGTGCCATTGGACTCTAACTTTCTTCTAGCGGTATTTACAGTAACTATTCTCTTAGCAGGCTGTCGCTTCTCCAACATCATACATGAAGCCACCTTATGCTGAGTAAGACCACTGGCCTACCAAGGCCAATATTATCTCCTCTGACCAGCAGTGGCTCTCCAGGGTCTCAAATGAAGGATATTTCAAGTTGCCTACTATCTGATCCCTTTTTAAACTGAATGTGCAGGGGACTGAACCTGTGACCTTTTTCATGCAAAGCAGATGCTCTACTATTCATGTTTTTTTTAAAAAAAAAAAAACACCACCACCAAAATAATGACAAAATGCCACAGAAAATTATATCTAATGAAGAAAAGTACAGTTCTTAGCAAAATTAAAGAGTGGACATGATCCTAAAATAATAAGGTGGTCCAGGGGTCGTTTCGTAGAAAAAGAGCTAGGGGAACTCATTAGCATAACTCATTAGCATATGCCACACCCCCTGACATCACTGGAAGTGTGTCATAAGGCCACACCCCCTGACATCACCGGAAGTGTGTCATAAGGCCACACACTCCACCCCCAATGGTCCTGGCCGCCAGCGGCGGCCTTGCAGCTCCACTGCCGAGCCCCATGAGGGGCCCGGCGGTGGACCTGGAAGGCCGGCGGGAGTGCAAGGAAGCCCCGCGAAGGCCCTCCCTGGCCCCAGGCAGGCAGGGGTGGGGAGAGGCAGGGAGGAAGCAACTTACCCTTCCTGTTCTCCTGCCTCCTCCTGGCTGAAAGTGGGCCAGAAGCGGGGCAGCCGGAAGCGGGGGGCGGGGCTTCGTCATTTGCCCCCCCGTACTTCACCTGGGGGAACTGCGATCCCCCGCGATCCCCCCCAAAATGACCTCTGAGGTGGTCCCTAAGATCAAACAGAAGTTACCAAATTTTTAATAACAATGCAAGGAATGCAGAGCCAGTGCAGCGGTTAGAGTATCAGACTAGGGCCTGGGAAATCCGAATTCAAATCCTCACTCTGCCATGGGAGCACACTGGGTGGCTGTGGGGCAGACGGCCTCATGTACGTTACAGGGCTGTTGTGAGACTGAAGTGTCCAGGTCCAGAGAAACAGGTACCCCGTGTTTCATATTCAAGAGAATTCTCCAGAATGATAAAAAGTTTTGTGTTTTGCAGGCCAGAAAGCTACTTGGCTTGAGAACTTTGCAACCAGTCTTTGTAGCTATGCCTTCAACAGTGGTTTGATGTGTATGCTGTAGGAGGAGGAGATTGGATTTTTGGGTTAGGTGGGTCTGAGAGAGAATGGCTCTTGACAGAACAGCTCTGAAAGAACTTCTAACTGACCCAAGGTCACATCAGCAGCAGCTGCCTGTCGAGGAGTGGGGAATCAAACACAGTTCTCCCAGATTAGAGTCTGCGTTCTTAACCACTCCACCAAACTGGCTCTCCTCAGGTGATAAGTGCTTTTCTCCGTACTGTGAGAAGCTTTGCTTGTCGATTTCTGCAGACCAAGCTTTTCTAAAGGCATGAGAGCATGCCAAGAGTGTTTGTTGTTCTGGACACTGGAAACCTTCTGAGCCGCTTCACTGCATTTTTTTAAAAGCAAATTATCATGTTTTAATTTGTATTTGGGATAGAAATCCAGGGAAGGCCTCTATAAGTGATTAGACTGATGCTTTTAAGTAATCAGATTGAGAGCCGGCATGGTGTAGTGCAGAGGTGTCGAACTCATTTGTTATGAGGGCCAGATCTGACACAAATGTCACTTTGTCGGGCCTGCCAGGTACTGGAGATATAAACTATATAAAGAACAGCAGCTGGTAAGCTCCAAGTTGTTGTATCCTCACTGGAAGGCCCATGGGCTG
This sequence comes from Gekko japonicus, assembly GCF_001447785.1. NCBI lineage: Eukaryota > Metazoa > Chordata > Lepidosauria > Squamata > Gekkonidae > Gekko > Gekko japonicus. Next base: position 122,746 of record NW_015170912.1, on the reverse strand, counting down.
TGGGGGTGTGTGCAAAGGAAAACCCGTATGGGCGAACTGGAGAGCCAGCGGTGCAGCACTGCGCAGACGCTCCCATACTGCTTGACTGCTGCAGGTGAAGTTGTTCTGCTGTGCTGAAGCCACGATCAGAGTGGCTCCACCCACTCCCCCCCCCAAGCGGTCTCCAGTACCCTCTCTTGCATTAGTTGCTTGCGGGCCATGTAAGAGCCCTGGATAGGCCAGTTCCGGGCACTGGGCCTTATGTTTGACACCCCTGGTGTAGTGGTTAACAATGGTGGGCTCTAATCTGGAGAACCAGGTTTGATTCCCCGCTCCTCCACATGGAGCCTTCTGGGTGACCTTGGGGGCCAGTCACAGTTCTCTGAGAACTCTCTCAGCCCCACCTACCTCACAAGGTGTCTGTTGTGGGCAGAGGAAGGGAAGGAGATTGTAGGCCACTTTGAGGCTCCTTAAGGCAGAGAAAAGTGGGGTATAAAAACCAACTCTTCTTCTTACTCCAATGGCTGTTGCTGAAGAAAGGCCTGTGAGAGAAACTGTATCTTTAGCCATGACCTGGAGAGACAGACAACAGGTAGAATGGGTGAATTTGGCATGTCCTCTTTGTCATAAAAGGAATTATGGGGGGGCTGGTGAAGTAGAGTTTGGGGGCCAAGGCATGGAAAAGGGGGAACAACACACCCAATTTATGGAAAGCTTCATCATAGCATTGATGTCCATCTGTTCTGGGTCTCTGCTTGTCTGTATTTGCTTGCCTTTGTTAAAGTTGTGTCTAGTTAATATACCAGAGGGGCAGGGGTCTTGTTGTAGAAAAAGAGCTGCCGGAGCTCATTAGCATAACTCATTAGCATAACTTATTTGCATATGCCACGCCCCCTGACATCACCGGAAGTGACAGAAGGCCACACCCCCTGACATCACCGGAAGTGTGTCAGAAGGCCCGGCTACTTACCCTCCTGCTTCATCCTCATTCCCAAACGGAATGAGGATCGAAGCAGAGGGCGGGGTAAAGAAGGGGGTGGGGCTTCACCACGTGACCGCCCCGCCCCCTAGAGGTTCTCTTCCGGAGCTCCGTACCTGAGAGCTCCCCCCCGACTAGAGCCCTGCAGAGGGGTCTCAAACAGCTAGCTCACTAGCTGCTACAGAGTAGCTCATGCATCTCCTAGAAGACTCAGGAAAAGACTAAGAAGATCTGCTCTATTTTCTAACTTCCTAGATTTTGTTCTCTGTGCTGCTTTAGATGATAATTTAATTTCTGGTGTTCCTCCTCAGTGTTCTTTTTCTGAGGCAGAACAAAACTTGGCAATGTGTTAGGAGGAGGGCAATGTCTTGTGATTTATTTATTTATACCCCACCTTTTCTCCTCAATTGGTTTACATTATTCTCCTCTCTTTTATCATCACAATCCTGTGAGGTAAATTAGGCTGAGAGTGTAACTGGCCCAAGGTCACCCAGCAAACTTCCATGACACAACTGGACATTCAGACCTGAGTCTTCCAGATACTAGTTCGACACTCTTAACCACTACATCACTCTGAGTAACTAAGAATAACTCAGAAGTAACTCTCATTAAAGAAATTTGGCAACTCTTGGTATATTGGTTTAACTATTTTCTGGTGTTGCCCACCTTGGGTTCCAACTTCATTGGGAGAAAGGAGGTCTTAAAGATGTTTTAAATAAAATAAACAAAGGGATGAGAAAACTTCACCTGACCGTTGTTGTTGTTCAAGTTCTGGAAGGTATTTCCTCCTTTACACTTGTTGTGCTTAGCAGTTTATTAGAATTTCTAATCCCTTGGAACAGATTCTAATCCCTTGGAACAGATTCTAATCCCTTGGAGGGGATCCTGTATCCCAAGGGTATGATATAATCATTTTTCTCTTCATCTGGGCACTTCACAAAAGTCATGAGCAGATTTTGGAGATTTGCTAACTGTCCTGCCAGGATGGAACAGATAGTTAATTCACTGACTGAGAAGGTTTGGTTTGGAGACCATGAACAAACCAAAGTTTAACAGCGGTCACAATTCTGGTTAACTGCCAGATTTAGGAACTTCTCTTAAACTGTGTGCTGAGATTAAAATCAAAATCTTCAATATAGATCCAGTTAGTCATGACATCTGGGTGAAGCCCAAGGCATTATCCATTGGCCCCCTTCCTTCACAAACTGGAGAGTGTTTCCCCCTCTGTGTCTACACAACATAACCATGCAATTGTCTACCAGGTTTTGCTCAGGGTCACTACAGTTTTTCTCAGACGTCACTGAAATGAAAATCACTGAGAAAATGGAGAGCTGAGCTGTTCCCTAGCACTTTCCCCCAATGAAGCAAATTAAACCTGTTTTAAATCTGACGTGAGTGATGCAAAAGAAGTCTCCCATACAATTTTGCACAGGCCAAGTGTCTTATTTAAACTGGGTTGTTACCTGTGCAAAGCAACTATGTGAGCTTAAAACACCAGAGATGGGTGGTTGGGATTGCACTGCCATGCTACCTGAGCATGCGTTGATGTTTTGTGCAGGGAGTGGCCTAAATTAAATCAGACCACTGGGCCCACACAAGGTTGTCCTGGTGAGTTCTTTTGCCCTGCCTGCATCAGAAAGGGAGCAGGATGTGGCTGATGGTCAGGGTGTTTCCCAATCATCTGCACTGTATGAGGGATCTGAGTGAGAATTTTGAGGCTGTCAGATGGCAATTCCAGACTGATTTGTGTTACCTTTGGTCCTCACAAGCCCTCAATATATGACCCACCAGTAGGGATGCCAGTCTCCAGGTGGGAACTGGGGATTCCCCAGAATTACAGCTCATCTCCAGACTTCAGAGACCAGTTCCTCTGGAGAAAATGGATGCCTTGAAGGGTGGGCTCTATGGCATTATACCCCACTGAGGTCCCTGTCTTCCTCAGGCTCTATCCCCACTACTGAACAGTTGATTTCCTGTCTCATTTAACTTCTGATCACCAAAAGCCATCCATCTTTGTTTTCACTCTGCTCATCAGGAAGGCCGGGTCTCCTGCTACGGTGGGAGACACCCCGCACATCCAACACAAAATACTTTCAGAATTACCAGGATGTGGTGTCTAAGCTGTTCTACGGCTTTATTTTGAGCTACTGTGTGGTGCGGCTGTCCATTATCTGTTACACTTCGGAATATGAAGTATTCCATCCATGCTAAGATAAAAAGGTAAAGGTTCCCTTGCTCGAAAGCCAGTCGAGTCCGACTCTAGGGTTGCGGTGCTCATCTCCCTTTCAAAGCCGAAGAGCCAGCGCTGTCCGAAGATGTTTCCGTGGTCATGTGGCCGGCATGACTAAACACCAAGGCGCACGGAATGCTGTTACCTTCCCACCAAAGTGGTACCTATTTATCTACTTGCAATTTCTTGCTTTCGAACTGCTAGGTTGGCAGGAGCTGGAACTAGAGACGGGAGCTCACTTCGTCATGCGGCAACCCGGGTCTCGAACTGCTGAACTACTGACCTTCCACAGCCTGCAGTTCAGTGTGAGGGTTATTTGAACAGGGAACAAGCAGGCAGCCTCCAAACACCACAACCTAGCAGTTACTGGAAAAATTAAGGTAAAATAAAAGAATGCTGGATGTTGCCCAGTTAATCAATAATTTTCTAGTCCTTGACTATATCACAATAGTGACATGACCTAGGCCTCCCTGCTGCCTGAATCTCTGCTCCCAGACATCCAGATTTGTTAATATCTGCAGCCAGAAGATATATTTGGATGTTCTCCTGTACCTGCAGCTTCTGATTTCCCCGGGTCATCTTTCCTTTGCTTGGGCAATTCTTCTCCCCACCAGCTTTTCTTCTACATAATTAGTAAATCATCATTGGACAGGGGAGTTCTTTGGGAAACTGTGTTTGGAATTTTTCACCCAAGAGTGCTTGTGCATTACTTGCAGCTGAGCCACTACTGTGGCTAGTTGTTGCTGGAAAGCTGCTGCTGTCATAAGAGAACCACTCTGGAATTTGGAGTGAACAGCAGATATCTTTGAGGAAACACCCATTTCCACTTCCAGAGCAGAGTCCATCCATTTATCTGAAAGGGCATCTCCTTTAACCAGCAAGTTTTGAAACTCCCCTGATAATCCATTTATAAACTGACTTTTCACACACAGTTCTTTCATGGCTTGCCGCTGGGCAATTGCTGACTCTGTATTTGCCCAAGCAGGTTTTGTTTCACTTGTGATAATGAGCAAGGAATGTTCTACAAAACAGCTTTCTCAGAGCACCTAGCTAAACATGTGGAGATTCCCATGCTTCCTTCCTTCTTGGGTTGTCTTGTTTTATACCTCAAAAGGGCCAAGGTGCTTTTATAATGGCCCTTTGCGGCTCCAGTTCTTAGGTGGGATGGAGAGGTTTGATCAGATGCTGACGATCCCACATGAAATCACCACTCCTACCACAGATTTGGAAAGTAAGTGGATTAAATTGGCCACAACTTTATTGATTACAGCCGTAAGAAGCATTGGCACAGCATGGGTCCACTGGATCCGATGCATCAGCTGACCCCACTGCCAGCCGATGACTCCCTGGCTTGGGTGAAGACCACGGAATGGCAGGTTGTGGGGATCACATGGACGACTGCCCCTTCATGATCTCCCCTGCCACCTGGCCATGAAGGCAAGGACTGGTAGCCCCTGAGCAGGGTTTGCTCCCGTCAGCCCTCACGCCAAGACCCCTTAAGGTGGTCTCCATATCTGGTAAAAGGCACGCAGGCCTATTTCTGTAAACAGATCCGGCCCCATGCTGTTACTGCCTAGTTGTGACAATAGAAGGTCTATACAATAGAGGTCTATAAAACAATAGAGGTGTATGCAACAGAGGTCTATAAAACAATAGAAGTCTATACAATAGAAGGTGTATACAAACAAGACATAGTGGAAACAATTCTAACCATGCAAAGAGGACAACACTGTACCCCTGTAACTAAATCGGTCAACTGAATCGACCCCCAGATGGCATACCTAGAGGGTGGGATGGGTGAGCAAGCTTCGCGAAGGCCGGACAAAGGCTGGGCAGGGGAGGCCAGTGGCTGGTTCCCCCTTTTAAATCCTCCCTTCCCCAAGCCATCCTGGGGCTTTACCATTGGGCCAGGGGACGAGAGGGAGGACCTGATTTTTGTACTGCTCACTAACCCCACCCCCTGCTCGGCATCCGGTCACCTCTCCCTCCCTTTCCGGTATGGCAAATGTCGGGCCATGCCGAGCTAGGCCCTTCTTGCTTATGGCTGCTTGCAGGACACCTCCTTTGCACCAGTAAAATGCCCTGGTATCACCCTCTAGAAAGACTGCAAAGATTAACTGTACTGCCTTCTGACCATTCCCAGACGCCCAAAAGTCCGCTAAGTAGTCTGACCCATCTGAATTACCAATATTTTTTCCCTTAGGCAATGAGGGATTTGGACCTTAGCAAAGTGATAAGGAAATGGAATGGTGCTACCTATTGGCTGGAGATGCTGCTTATATAATAATTATATAATATTACTTAATGTACCACTAAGGGGAAATTTAAAACGTTGGTTGTATAGAATAAGTTTTAACTATACCCATAATGATCTGAGCACACTACTAAACTCAGCCATCTTTCCTTTTTTCCCTACTCATACACCACTTAGGATTTCATTTATTGGCAAAGAGTTATTTTTATTTATTTACAGCATTTATACCCCCACCTTCCTCCCCAATGAAGACCCAAAACAGCTTACATCGTTCTCTCCTCCTCCATTTTATCCTCACAACTCTGTGAGGTAAGTTAAGCTGAGGGGGTGTGAGTGGTCCAGGGTCACCCAGCAAGCTTCCATGGCAGAGTGGGAATTCAAACCTAGGTTTCCCAGATGCTAGTCTGACACTCTAACCATTACTTCACACTGCCTGTTATGGTACACAGGAGTGGACTGAGATATTAAAACAGCCCTGGAGTAGGCCCATAGCCATGGGGGGGCCACAAGGGCAATACCCCCTTCCAAATTTGCCACACCTCTGAACAATCGGCTGGAGCAGGAGGGTTAGGAGGTCAGCTCCACGAGGTCAGGACTGGAGTCCTCAGGGGTGGGGCGGAGTCCAGGCTCAGGGCTTTGGGCACCTGGCTGGTCACCTCCTGGGAGGCGGAGAGGAGCTGGGTGGGCCTGACCCCAGAGCTGAGATGCCGTGGAGGCACGTAATGGATCCTCCTCCCAAATTCCTCTTTTCCTGGGTGGGGACAAAATTCCACATGAGGCATGGGGACCCTGGAGCAAGGTGGGCAGCAGCCAGATTTTGTTCCTCAAGGGTTGCAGTGGTGGCAAGGGCTGGTTTTCTCTTCACCTCCTCCAGCCACCATGTCTTGCCAGAGCTCTCTCCTCACTTTCTTCCCCTAAGCCTCTGCTGTGCACAACTGCCCCATGCCAACGAAGAAGGATGAGAGTGATGGCAGCAGCAGGAGGAGGAGCTTGCCCAAGCCAGGTGTTATGTATGTGGGCCACCACCAGGGGACCTAGGATCCTAGTCCACCTCAAGTCCACCAATAGCACCCTTGGCGGGAAATTCAAAACCTCCAATGGAGACAGAGGTGTGCCGGGTGGAGTGTATATAGTTGTCCTTGCAGGGCCGTTTTGCCTTGTCTTGTTGTGAAGTACAATAAACGCGTCTGAACGCATGTCGTAATCCGAGTCCTCCATGCGGCGAACCCAGTACTTTACACCAGGCTAGGGCAAAACCTCAAAGCAGCGTCCAGGGCTGACGGAGGAAGCCATTCCAGTTCCTGCTGCCAAGAGGTAAACTGCCCACTGCCAAAGTGCTGGGGAGGGCTGTGAGACTGAGGGAGGTCTCACAGCATCATAGCAGGGCCTGGCTCCGTTTGATCAGCTAATGTACTGTAATTCACTGATTGACCTGATTAAGGTGATTCAATAAATAAATAATGGTGTGTTCACCACCACTGTACTCATTTGCGCCCCCCCCCCCGGTAAAAGGTTGCTGGCTATGGGGCTGGCCCGGGGTAAGCTGAGCCCAGTGGTCCCTACAGTGCAGGCAATACCACAGAGCCTATTCAGTTTTGACCTGTTCACGGCCAGATACCAATTTAGCTCAGTTAGCTCCTGATCGCCAGGAGCTCTCAAGGGCTGTAACCAGTGTTCCCTCTAAGCTGAGTTAGTGTGAGCTGGCTCACAGTTTTTTAGCCTCCCGCTCACACATTTTTGTCCTCACTCAGGAAGGATGGCTCCAGAGCAAACTAATTTATGCAGTAGCCAAATCGCTCACTCACAACTTTAATGCAAGTAGCTCATGAAGTAAAACTTTTGCTCACAGGACTCCACAGCTTAGAGGGAACATTGGCTGTAACCAAGTGGGAACTTTCTTGGTAAGTTAAAGGCCAGTTACCCTCTGTTGGTCTATGTCTGATAAGATGCAAGCAATTAATGATAACAAATCAGACAGATGTTCTTTGGGAAAGGCTGTATTTTTAACTTTCTCCCAGGTGAACACGTCATGGTTTTTCAATGGTTAAAGAAATCTTCCTTCACCGTGAGGCAGCTCTCTAAGCCACACCAGCCTGAAGATCAAGAAAACCGGAGAGGTGACTTTCTATTCCAGAGTTCCTCTTGTAGTTTATCTCTTTCTGGCTCTCTCCTCTAGTTCTAACCTCAAATGATCTCCACCTATCAGAAGAAGTCAGGTGCTAGTTTGTTCCTTCCAGGCACGCTGGCATATATGAATAGTTAACTGTGATCCCTGATAACTATTAACATTCTTTCAAAAAACCCAAGCAGATGACATTATTGTAACCTTTTACCTAGATCACATTTTGTTCCAGTAACAGCTGCTTATTAAACCCCAACCGGTCTCCCTCTTCACCAGGCCCGTAGCTAGGGCGAAGGGCCTTTGATATGCATGACAGAGAACTGAATATGAAAATGTTCACTGGACATGAAAAGGTTATTTATCTTCGTAGTATTTCTTTGGGTTTTTTAACCTGTATAAGAGGCCTGCATGTGAGAGCACTTCTTACTGTGGACTGAGTATCGTGTTATGTTGATTTTGGCAGAGAAGTCAGCAGTAAGCACACACTCACAGGGGTAAAAAACAAAACAAATCACAACTGGTAACTATTAAGCCCATTGCTGTATCTGCACTGTTGACTGCTTCAAGCACAACAGAAAAAGTTATGCTGGAAGCATGAGCCCCAAAGCCATTCTGTCCTCCTCCTAATCCTTTATATATACAACAAAACAGTTGTCCTCATCTACGGTAGGAGTGTTGAGGTCAAGGATCCCCACCAAGGCGGTTGGCCATTGCCTGCCTCTGCATAGCAACCCTGGACTTCCTTGATGGTCTCCTGGCCAAGCACTAATCTCACCTGACTTTGACCTGTTCAAGGCCAAAGCTTCCATAGCTTCCAAGATCTGACCAGATCAGGCCAGCCTGGGCCATCCAGGTCAGGGCAAGTGTAGGATGACCCCATTGCCTTCATCACCTAAGTCCAAGCTAAGCCAAACCTGCCATGCTGCTTGCTCTGCAGAGGCCACTTGGTCCCACTTGATCCAGGGTTGCTTTGATATCCCAGTCCACCCCTTATCTTCTGCATTTTTACCAAGAGTCAAAGCAGCTGGGAGGGGGATTGAGCTAGGGAAGCTATGCTGAGAAGGAGTTATTGAATCCCCCCCTTATCTTTACCCAATCAGAATTGCCCCACACTCTCTCAAAAGTTGCTGTCTGCCCAGTGACAGGAAATGTAGCACTTTGAGGGGCAAGACCCCTTCACCCGAAGAAAACTTCATGTCAGTTTTGTTTGGATCAGGACCTGGTCTTAGGAGCGAGGATGCCCTGTCCTTGCTGGTGGCAGGCCACCTTTGTCTCATTCCTTGATTTTCCTCTGCCCTGCCTCACTTCAACAGAGACAGCTGTAACAGCTAGCAGGAAAACAGTCACTGAGACTTGTGAAGAATGCTATCTATGTATTACAGTCTGAAACACTGTTTATCATGTTGTAGTGCTTCAGATTGTAATACATAGATAGCATTCTTTACAAGTCTTTTTTATTATTATTAAACTCTCCTCAAAAGGAGAGGACTTTATTGCTTTAAATTTGTAGGAAAAAAGGGCGGGTATATAGAGGGATTAAGAAAAGTGGCGAGTGATGAGTAAATTAGTGTATTAATTTTTTTTCAGTATTAGTACAGTCCATAGCTTCAACCGTGAGTGGTCGATCTTCTTGCTTCTTTACCTGTCAAAGATAAAAAATTAATTAGGTTAGTAAAGTCCTTTTGGGTTAGTATTAGTATTGTCCTTTGCAGCACTCTCAAAAGTTCATCAGGCGTTGGGGCGTCTGCCTTTTCTCTCTCTCAAGTTATAGGAGACACCTCCTACCGCTCCTTTCTTTACAATTCTTAATGAGTGTTTGATTTGTGGGTCAGACTATCACGACTGTTGGCTTTATACTTGTTTACTATTTATATTAAGAACGTAAGAGAAGCCAATGTTGGATCGGGCCAATGGCCCATCCAGTCCAACACTCGGTCACACAGTGACCAAAAATACCAGGTGCCATCAGGAGGTCCAGCAGTGGGGCCAGGACACTAGAAGCCCTCCCACTGTTGCCCCCCCAAGCGCCAAGAATACAGTGCATCACTTGCCCCAGACTGAGAGTTCCTACTGTGTTTCCCCGAAAATAAGACACTTATTTTTTCTCAAGAAGATACACTAGGGCTTATACCACAAATGCATAGAAATCCTGCTAGGGCTTATTTTTGGGGTAGGTCTTATTTTCGGGGAAACAGGGTATCTATACCCTGTGGCTAATAGCCACTGATGGGCTTCTGCTCCATATGCTTATCATATTGATTTTATTTAGTACAATCCTGCCCTTCCTCCAAGGAACTCAGAGCAGTGTACAACATTCTCCCTTCCTCCATTCATATTAGGGTTGCCAGCCTCCAGGTGGGCCCTGGAGATCTCCCAAAATTACAATGGATCTGCACTCATCAGTTTCTCTGGAGAAAATGGCTGCTTTGGAAGGCGGACTCTAGGACATTTTATCCCGCTGAGGTCTCTCCCCTCCCCAAGCCCCACCCTCCTCAGGCTTTACCCCCAAATCTCCAAGAATTTCCCAACCTGAAGTTGGCAACCCTCATTTTATTCCCACAACAACTCTGTGAGGTCCACTGACAGAGAGAGTGGCCAGGATTGCCAGCCCCCAGGTGGGAGCAGGGGATTCCCAATTTTGTGGGTTCCTGCCCGCCGCCAGCTAGCTGGCTGGTGGGTGGAAGCCCCACCTCCAACATCCATGACCCAGCATGACATCACCAATGTGATAACATCACGTGGAAGCAATTGTTAGCCAAATTGCTCTATTATTTAATAATAGATTGGGGAGTTATGATATTAATATGCAATTGGCATGACTATAGGATCAGACCTGTGTATACCAGAGTTAGAATTCCCAGGAACCCAGGAATAGACAAAGAGACTGGGTGGCTAAAATAAGGATTTCTTTACTAAATATTCTCAAGCGCACAAACAATAATTAAGTATTCACGCACACAATACAGACTTAAGGAAGCAGAGGTGACTGATAGCTAATGGAGGGGTTATGGGGTGATACTACCTGTCCAGATGTGCAGAGGTCCATAAAGAAGGGTTGTGACCCAAAACCCAGAGGGTTCCAGGGGTGGCCTGCCAGGTGGCATCATGGCAGAAAACACAGGGTCTGAGGCCGTGTGTACGCTGGGATATACCTATTGGAAGACAATGCAGACCAATGGGCGGTCCTGGGGGCTGGCCTCAGGTGAGAACAATAGATTTCCTGGACCAATGATGAGTGTGTGGCATCAGGATGTTCAAGGCCTAGATGTGACCAGTGAGCTTCCAGAGAGGCAGGGTCTGGATTTAACAATAGAAGCCAGGTGCTGGGTGGCTAGTTAAATGGATTATCTGACCACTAATGGTCCTGGCCCTGGTATTTTGAAAAGACTCTCAAGTATAGACAAAAGATGGGCTAAACATTTGAATGATTGATTGGTTTATCCCAGTATCCTGAGGGACAGAGCAGGAAAGACAAGTATTCAGTACAAAGAATTACTGGAGACAGAGTTATTTGCCAAGCGGCTTTTGAATAGACTTTAGAAATGTAGATACTTTACCTGATGGAACCCATTGTTATTCCATAAGCATAATCTCTGCTGGGTGGAGGGGGAAGACTGGAGGCTTGCTCTGAAGTTGCCTGTCACCTGAAAATGGAGACCCCTTTTTCAGAGCTGTGCCTAGCTCTGTGTTTCAGAACCAGGAGTGCCTTCCTTGGCCTGAGTTTTGTGGGTCTCCGGATCAGGTTAGAAGTGGGGTGCCCTTGCTATGGGGCTACCCAATAGTAAAAGCCAGCGCCTCTGGCAACACAATGTCATGCGGTAGCATTCTGGTAAGAACATAAGAGACGCCAATGTTGGATCAGGCCAAAGGCCCATCCAGTCCAACACTCTGTGTCACACGGTGGCCAGAAATACCAGGTGCCATCAGGAAGTCCACCAGTGGGGCCAGGACATTAGAAGCCCTCCCACTGTTGACCCCCCCCCCAAGCACGAAGAAGACAGAGCATCACTTGCCCCAGAGCCCCTATCTATACCTTGTGGCTAATAGCCACTGATGGACCTCTGCTCCATATGCTTATCTAATTCCCTCTTGAAGCCGTCCATGCTTGTAGCCGTCACCACTTCCTGTGGCAGTGAATTCCACGTGTTAATCACTCTTTGGGTGAAGAAGTCCTTCCTTTTATCCGTTCTAACCCGACCGCTCAGCAATTTCATGGAGTGCCCATGAGTTCTTATATTGTGAGAAAGGGAGAAAAGTACCTCTTTCTCTACCTGCTCTATCCCATGCATAATCTTGTAAACCTCGATCATGTCACCCCTCAGAGTTCTGCCCAAAATACCAGAGTGTTGCCACATGGCATCCCCACTGTGATGATGTCCCTTCTGCATGATGTCATAACATTGGGGGCATCACGCGCAGTGATGTTGACCTACCCCCCCACTCCCGGGAAGCTCCCTCCCACCTCCCGCTGGCGAGAGCTTGGGACCTGGCAACCCTAAGAGTGGCTGGGATTTGACTTAAGTCTACCAGAGCCTGGTTTGACATTCTTAGCACCGTACCACTGTTGTGCAGTGGGCCAGAGTGTCAGACTCAGGGCTTTCTTTCTGGGGGAATGCACCGAAACGGAGTTCTAGATCCTCTTTGACAAAATTCTTTTTAAAAGTATTTAAAAGTTCATGAGTTTTCAGTATACAGAATGAAAACTTCCCTCTTGAGAGTTCCAGCACCTCTTTTTCCAGAAAAAAAGCCCTCATCAGACTAAGATTCACTCTGCTCTGCAAACTTAATGGGCGCCTTGGGCCAGTCACAGACCTTCAGCAGGGTTGTGGTGAGATTAAAGTGGAGGAGACGACTGTCACGTAGGCCACTTCAGTCTCCACTGGGGAGAAAGGTGGGGTATAAAAAGACGTAAATAATAATAATGATGAGTGGGAGGGAAGGCAGCATAGTATAGCCCCATCTCATCAGTTCTCAGAAGCTTAAGGAAGGTCAGTACTTGGAAGAGATGCCACCAAGGAAGACTCTGTAGAGGAAGGCGATGGCAAACCACCTTTGCTTCTCACTTGCCTTGAAAGCAACTTGAAGGCACTTTACTACTACTACTACTACTACTACTACTACTACTACTACTACTACTACTACTACTACTAATAATAATAATAATAATAATAATAATAATAATAATATGCTGGCTCTGTATACAAGATGACTTGGACTTCAGTCCCTGTGTGCAGCTCCCATGAAGCTACTGCAGTTATTTATTTATGTATTTATTTATTTATTTTATTTGCATTTTTACCCCCCCCTCCCCGCGAACGGGCTCAGGGCGGCTTACACAGGGGCATAAGCCCATACATAACACAATATAAAACAGTAAAACCATTACTATAAGGGGCCTGGCCTCTAATGATCACTGGTTCACTCTATTCTACATGACAAAGGGAATAGTAATGTGTAGTCACAGCTTTATCACAAGTCCACCACATATGATAAAAGGAGCCTTCATTTTTTTTACATTTCCAACATTTGTTAGACATATTTTCATTCATAATTGCTATCTTCATATACCACCTATACATCATTTTATAGCAATTTTCTTTAACGTTAGTACATGTTGATATCTTAATTGAATTTTTCCATAAATATTCCCAAGATAACATAGTCACCTCCTTATTCATATTTACGGCCCATTTAATCATTTGTTCTTTTACTAATTCATCTTCTGTAAACCATTTTAACAAAACTTTATAAAAATTTGATATCATTTTTTCCCCTTTTGCCTCCCACACCACTTCTAATTCATTTTTTCCTCCCTGAAGCCATACCTTTTTTTGTCAGATCTAAATAAATCCACAATCTGTGCATAATTTAACCAATCATATTCAAAGTCTAGCTCTTCCCTTTTTCTCATCACAAAATCTTTCCTTTCTTTTTTCAAAATGTCTTTATACGGCAACCAATCTTCGCCTTTTTGCTCTATCCAAGTAAAGCTAATCGCCTCATAATAAAGTCTTATATTCAATTTCTTGATGAAGCAGGTTTCCAAAATTTCACCATGCCATGCTCAAAAAGCACACAAGAAGTATACAAAAACAGCACCCTCGTTTGTCTAATACTTTTGGGCAGCTCACATTTCATTATAAGCTGCTCTCTGAGACTCTGAGTGAAGGGCAGGGTATAAATCCAATCTCCTCTTATTCTATTTTCTTATGGCTTTAGAAGCTTTTGTTTTCACTAGAGTAGACCAGCATGGAACCTGTATGATTGCATAACCCTCCACGACAAATAGTTACTGGTTGCATAGTGCAGACAGAGGGTACTTTCCCACTAAAAACTTGCAAACGGATGCCGCTACTTCTATATTCAATGTTCTTACGCAGATAAGCTTGGAGAATATCTGACATCTTTCTTATCATTGCAGTGCTGTAACACACCATGCCGCAGTTCTGGTGCTTAGACTTCCTTCTCCCCAATTAAAATTAAACTTGAATGCAAAAAATCTGGGCTCTGCAAGAGGGTGGGGAGAGAGGCTGAAGAGCAGAAAGGGGCTACACTCTCTGGGTAGGGTTGCTAACCTCCAGGTAGTACCTGGAGATCTCCCATCATTACAATTGATTTCCAGAAGATCGAGATCGGTCCCTCTGGAGAAAATGCCTGCTTTGGAGGGTAGACTCTATGCTTTGGGACATAAGTAATAAATAAATAAAATGCATTCCCTTCAGTTTCACTTGGCTTAAGTAAGGGTAAAGGTAAAGGTTCCCTTGCTCGAAAGCCAGTCGAATCCGACTCTAGGGTTGCGGTGCTCATCTTCGTTTCAAAGCCGAAGAGCCAGCGCTGTCCGAAGACGTTTCCGTGGTCATGTGGCCGGCATGACTAAATACCAAGGCGCACAGAACGCTGTTACCTTCCCACTGAAGTGGTACCTATTTATCTACTTGCAATTTCTTGCTTTCGAACTGCTAGGTTGGCAGGAGCTGGAACTAGAGATGGGAGCTCACTCCATCATGCGGCACCCGGGTCTCGAACTGCTGAACTACTGACCTTCCACAGCCTGCAGTTCAGCGTTTTAACCACTTGAGCCACCGCAGCTGAATTACTAATGAATATGCAGTTCAAAGAATAGACCCACATTGACCATTTAGCTTATGTTCACCTGCAAGCTGGGAAGAGGCTGCTAAACTGGTTCGTCCAGTGAAGTCTAGGAGTACAAGGAAAGCTGAAGGTAAGAGATCGAAGTAGAGCAGCAGGTCTGGGGACAGATGCTGCTGTTTTGGGACTGCCCTTCCTCTGAATTGTATGCAGACATATGCCTGTTCCCATGTAAAAACAGTAACTACTAAACTCACACATTTGCAAGTAGCCAGATTATTACAAAGACACTATATACATTCAGGGAACCAAACAAACCGGCTCCTAGAGAGACCCTGGGGCTCAGAGGAAAAAGCAGGCAAAACTATATTCTTGTGAGACAGTACACACAGACAGAACATGTGACACCCCACCCCACCCCACCCCACCCCAGGGGCCTTCTCTGGCTCTGTCCTGCTTGTGCTTCCTCCAGCCTCAGCAATGTGGGAGTCTTCCAGGATCTGCCTTCTGGGTTACCTCATTACCTTCATGTTGGAATTGCAAGTTGCTTACACTTCAGCCATTACAGAGTTAAATGTTGTTTGTTAGCAAACAGGATGTTACGTTACATAATGTATTCAACAGCGGGAAAAGTTTGTGGGAGTTGTTTATCCTAATGAAGTGACCTGTAACCTTTGTATTGGTCAACTAACATCTTGTTTGTAGAAATGCTTTGATCTAACATTAACGTATTCACAAGTTTATGGCTCGTTGTGTGAACCAAAGAGGTAGTTCTCTTCTAGAAGCCAAGAGAGATAGAAAGATGTAGCTGTTATCATTTTACTGAGAGTAACTGCAAGTATGCAACTTTTTATTTTATTTCTTTTATCCAAAGTACCATACCCATGTTTTATTTTGTTTTTATAGTAAATATATTTTTCTTTTACTAAGTGTGGCTCTGTGTTTGCAATACAACCATCAACTCTGAATCAAGAATCCCAACACTTCAACCTCTTACCAACACAGCACCTCTCCTCCCTGGCCAGCTTCACAGGCTCTGCTTTTATCCCCTCTCCAATCCCAGTTTTTCCCCTTCCTGCTTTCCCCCATCCAATCCCCTTGAGCCAGAACCTATTTCTTTCCACCTCCTTTATTCCTCAGTTCTAGTCCTTCCCTCTATTATTTTCCACACCTGTCCTACTCCCTAGCTTGCCCCTGTCTCATAAGTATAGCTTGTACCTGCCTGGCTCTCCTGAGTTAGAGGAAGCTGCTGCTGTGCTCTGCCTGCAGGTAAGCTCCCCAGGTGCAAAGCGGTCACTGCTCTAGAGTCTGAGACCAGACAGAGCATTACTTACTCAAGTCTTCAACTACCTTGAACTTTGGTAAAGAGGATACTATAACCTGGTGTGTCTGATCTGCTACTAGAACCCACTTCAGGTATTCTGGGCACATAGTAGCCCTGTTCACATGTTACAGTTAATCCATGTACAACCTGCCTGTATGAATGACTAGGAATAAGGCCCGTTGTGGAAATAAATACAACAAGATCTAGAAAGAAGCTCTGGGAGAGTGCTCTGGCTTTGGGCAAACAGTGTCCATTTGCTGTGGTGACCTCAGCAGGGTATAATGACAGAGTCCACTGTTTTCTCCAGAGGAACTGATCTCTGCTAACTGACGAGCAGTTGTAATTTTGAGTGATCTCTAGCCCTTACCTGGAGATTGGCAACAATTGTTACCCAGGATGAAATGGCTAGTTTGGAGGGTGGAGTCTATGGCATTCTACCTGTCTGAGGTCCCACCCCTCCGCAAACCCCACCCTCTCCAGGCTCCACCCCTCAAATCCCCAGGAATTTGCCAGCCTGGAGTTAGCAACCCCATCTCCTTCCCAGCTAACCATCAACCTACCATTATCTGCCCCTTTGACTTCAGCTGACTTCTGCCCTCCCTTCTGCAGAGCAGTTGTAATTCTGAGTGGTCTCCAGCCCTCACCTGGAGATTGGCAACAATAGTTCCCCATGAGGGACTGACTGGTTTGGAGGGTGGAGTCTATGGCATTGTACCTGTCTGAGGTCCCACCCCTCCTCAAACCTCACCTTCTTCAGGCTCCATCCCTCAAATCTCCAGGAATTTCCCATCTGGAGCTGGCAACCCTATCAGGACTGGCCCCAATGTGTTTTCTCCCAAAGGCCAAAATAGGTGAAAGGACCCAGCTTAGTTGCCTACCAACAGGCACGGAGGGGAAAGTAGGGTTGCCAGCTCTAAGGAGGGAAATACCTGGAGATTTGGGGGGTGGATCCTATGGAGGGCAGCATTGGGCGGGGGGTGGGGGTGGAAGGACTCAGTAGGTATAATGTCATAGGGTCTACCCTCCAAAGCAGCCATTTTCTCCAGGGGAACTGATCTCTGTCATCTGGAGATCAATTGTAACAGCGGGAGATCTCCAGGTCCCACCTGGAGTTTGGCAACCCTAGGGGGGAAGTCAGCTGCACAGCAGGGGGTTGAAGAGAATGTTTTGATGGCTGCTGGGCCAAGATTGGCAACAATAGTTCCCCAGGAGCAAATGCCTGG
>NW_015170912.1:88430-105028 GCF_001447785.1 Gekko japonicus | reverse complement strand
GACTTCACAGCTTAGAGGGAGCCTTGAACACATCCCCAGCACTTTGAATTAGCACCAGAGCTTTAAGAGCTCTCTAGCTGTCACCTGGAGATTGGCAACAGCTTGTTTGGAGGGTGGGGTCTATGGCATTGTATCTGTCTGAGGTCCCCATCTTCCTCCTCCTCAGACCCCACCCTCAGCAGGCTTCATCCCTAAAATATCCTGGACGTTTCCAACCTGGAGTTGGCAACCCAATGTCCTTTCCAGGCAACCATCAGCCTACCTTTATCTGCCTGCCTGTCTTCAGGCTTACATCCCCCCTGCGCAGCCTCTGCCTAGGGAAAGGACAGTCTTTCTCTGCAGTGGGAACCAAAGCAGCTGACATCATTCTCCTCTTCCCCGTATGATCCGCACAACTACCCTATGAGGTATGTTAAGGTTGAAAGTGTGTGAATGGTCCATAATCCCCCAGACAGCTTTTAAAACATGAACTTGGGGCCTGCACACCATCCTCTGAAGCGCTCTCAGGTACATATCTGTGGCAGTAATGGGGTGACTGCTGGCACCTTTTCCTATCATTTTTTGCCTTGTGGTATTCTGCTTGTGGTGTGATCTGTCTTTTTTGTGGTGTGGCATGATTGTGTTATTGGGTTTGTTTCTTTTGAAGGGGAAGTGATGTGTTGTGAGTGAGGACATATTTTAACTCAGAATACACCAGGTCCCATATGCAACTGACAATTCCAACTGTCTTGCGGGGGGGGGAGTTTGAGGTGTGGAATGGAGTGAAGTCCAATCAGTTTCCATATGCAAATGACCTTGAAACGCTGGCCCAATCAGAGAAGAGTGGGCTGAAGCAGCCCAGCCGTAGAAGCCTGCGCTCAGTCTGCAGATGGTCCTCTCCAGTCAGAGGCCCAGAGCAGACTGAGCAGAACATGCTGGCCAGGGCTGACGTGGGCGGGACTACACAAAGCAGCCAGCCAACCTAGCCAGCGTCTTCTGACTGACAGTTCAAGCCTCCAAACACTGTTGGTGTGCATTGGAATGTTGGGCTCCACTATGGCTTTATATATAAGGGACAGATACTGGGGACCAGTACCCAGATAAATGTGGGGTTTGTATCACATGTTCAGTTGTTCATGCATTGACCGTAACATGAGAATTACTTAATGCACATAGAAAGAAGTGGACATTTGATTGTACATATGTTCACTGTAACTTGTGATCAGGGCTACAGTGACCATGGGTAGGTAGGAGCAGGATCATATCAGTAAGATTCACTCAGTTGTATAGTTCTCCCCATACCATCTGGAGTGTCTGCTTTTTCAGGGTTCCCAAGTGTATCCAGAGAGTGCTAGGCATGTACACCTGTACCTGTGGAGGTCCATACATTTCAAAGGGTATGTATAATTTGGGAACAAAACTTTCCTTGGCAAAACTTCCCTTATACATATCCAAGGTATATATGTTTGGAATTTCTGAACAGGACTTACCTTGAATCCCAGTGTTCTCTATAGGACTTAGGTAAGGCTCTAATAAGATGCTCACAGAATTCAGAACAAACCCCACGTAACAGCAGAATGTAATTTCATTAATTAATTAATTAAGATTATATTTATGTTTGGATTTATATCCCGCCCTACCCCGAAGGCTTAATGTGGATAGGATAGACCTGTAATTTTTACTGGCTAGATCCAATGTGGTATAGTGGTTAGAGTGTCTGACTGGGACCTGGGAGACATAGGTTCAAATCCCCAATTTGCCATGGAAGTTTGCTGAGTGACATTGGACCAATCACTCTTTCTCTCAGCCTAACATACCTTACAGGGTTGTTGTTGTGATAATAGGTAATGGCATAGGAGAGAACAGTGTTATAAGTCACTTTCACTTCCTGTTTGGGACAAAAGCAAGCTATCTAAATAAATACATTAAATAAGATTTGGGACAAAACCGGGCTATCTAAATTAAATACATTCAATAAGATTGGCAGACCTCTTATTTCAGTAGTAAGAGAAAAGTTCTTCAGAAGGACAGTAGTAAGAGAGAAGTTTTTCAGAAGAACAGTAGAAAAAGCTCTTTAGAAGAACAGTAGTAAGAGAAAAGTTCTTCAGAAGAACTTTTAATTAGTTAATTCTTTAATTAATTAGAAACCTTTCTATGCTGCCTTTCCACCCAAATAGGGTCCCCTTAAAGGTTAATTACCTTTAAACAATTTCAAAACAAGAAGCACTGCCATTCCATCAATTAACCTCGGACTAGTATCAGCAATGTTATTTCAGAGGCAGTTTAAGCAACATTTTTTACAAAGCTGTGACTGTGAAACCTGCTGCAGCACAAATCAAAGTGCAAAAAAAGGAAATACAGTTATAAGTCTTTATAGACTTATAGACTTATAGACCAGCATTCTCAACAGGAGTCAGCAAAGCCAACAAAATAAATAAAAATAATATTTTTTTAAAAAAAGTTGACCACTGTTAATTTGCATGTGCTTATTTTAATATATGCAGATATACAATTGGCTGTGGCAGTAAATGGTCAGGTATATTTAAAATCAAGATGGCAGCAGTGTTCTGCAAACACACTGGCGTGCCCTTTTCCCCTGCCCCAATCACTGGCCACTGATGCCTAGAATAATTTACATGGTTTCTGTTTGGAATGGAAATGGTTCTGTTAAGTTTTCTGTGGCTGCACATGAAACTGCCTTCTTCTTAAATTTAATTAAATGCAAGTTTCCAATGTTTGGCAAGCCTTAATTTCAAACAAGATTGAGAAATATTTCACAAAAGATTTTTTTAATTACTTCATTTATACCCTGCCGTACTCCATTCAGGTCCCAAAGCACCTTACATTGTTTTCCTCTGTTGCATTTTATCCTCACAACAGCCCTATGAGGCAGTTTAGATTAATTAGTTATCATAGGGCATTGTGCGTAGAATAGCCAGGAGATCCTAAGATTGTCTGGCAGCCACAAGTTCTAGCTCTTTTTGCATTATGCCCCACTAGATGATGAGCTGGACTTTTTTTTAAGGCAAGAGCCATTTCAGAGGTAGTTTGCCATTGCCTGCCACTGTGTTGCAGCCCTGGTATTCCTTGGAGGTTGCACTTCCAAATACTAGCCAAGGCTGACCCTGCTTAGCTTCCGAGATCTGATGGGACTGGGCTAGATTGAGAATTTGTGACTGGCTGTGGCACTGGGATGGCACAGGGATCCCCAAAGTGGCAGAGAGCACCAAGGAGGACGGGAACACCAATATGAGGGCTAGGGAGCCAAAGAGGGTGAAGAGTGGAGTGACCAGTGGGTCGAGCGTGGCCAGGAGCTCCAACATTGGGGCAAGGGTGGCTTGCCCACTCAGCAGTGGTATGCAAAGATGAAGTACATTCAGGATTGAGACAGGACTGGGGCCATGGACCAGGGAGGCGGATCACTGAACAAAGGGAGGTATCCTTGCTCATTAGAGTGGGATTTCAAGGAGGCAGTCCTGAGGGACTGGGTATCTCTGGACTGTGAGAGGGAAGCCAGAAGAGAGAAGGCAACCAGGGAGTGATGTTAACTACCTCTGGGAACAAAGTGCAGGCATGCGGGGGGGGGGCTTTCAGTGTGAAGTGTAGCATGACTGAAGGACAGTAAAATGTTGTGCTGAAACCACTGAGGGTGAGTCTTGTCTTGGGGGGGGCGGGGCGGAGAACAGAGCCGCAGCCAATACCCGGTCTATTACAGCTGTCATCCCTGCAAGTGCCATGTGCCACCCCACCCCAATTAAGGCCCAATCACCCTGACCTAAGGTCACTCTGCAAGTTTCCATAGCGGAATTGGGAGTTGAACCTGGTCCTACACTGCAACCACTACACTACATGGGCTCTAATAATATGTTTTCCCTACTACGGCTTTTTTCACATAAACAGCTGGATCCAGCAATGCACAAGCAGAAAGGAAAGTGTATAGTGTGGCTCCACTTGTGGAAACAACTGTGCAAGCAGCACAGGGCCCTTCAGTATAACTGTTAACAAATCAACCGTGTGCCTACGGAGCGCTGGAACGTACAGCAGATGGTTTGCTTGATACTATTCAGTTATCTTTTAAAATTGTGTCAGAAGAAATCGCTATGCTGTGCTATGTCTTGCATGCACAGAAAAACATAGTGTGCATACAGTCCAGTTCAGATAATGGTACAAGGTAGTGGTGCAAGCAGACAGTGAGGGATAATTTTAGCACGTCCATTTCTGCAAGGAGTGTTGCACAGGTGGAAATCTTCCATGGGATCCAACCCAACTTGTGCTGTCTGGTTTCTCAAATAGATGTTTAAAAAAAGGTGATGTGTGAACCAGACAATTGCTGATACGACCCACAGTAATTCCTGTGATCAGGGTGGATGTATAAAAGGACACTGTGACGGTGGGAATTGCTACTGGCCGTATGCATAGTTGCTGGGTTCACACGTTCAAGGGCAGCCTTAGTGATTCTGGGGCCCAGGGCAAAAATCCAGAATGGGCCCCCAGAATCACTGGCACTACACCCTGCTGGGCCTCCCACCTGCCACTGAGGACCAAGCAAAAGACAGTCCTCCTCTCATGTGAGGTGAGCAGAGCTGCTGCTGCCTACAGAGGCTGGCTGCTCAAGTCCCAGAAGGGGCGTGTGTGTGAGCAGCCACTACTACTTGAACCAGCTGCCTTTCTCCATCAGGAGGGCAGGGTCATGGGTGGTTAGTCCCCCCAAGTGGGGTCTGGAGCAGCTGCCCTGTCCCTTACACATGCATTTCTTCCAGGGGTCGTTTCGTAGAAAAAGAGCTAGGGGGACTCATTAGCATAACTCATTAGCATATGCCACACCCCCTGCCATCACCGGAAGTGTGTCATGAGGCCACACACGCCTGACATCACCGGAAGTGTGTCATAAGACCACACCCACCACTCAGTCTTAGTCTTAAAGGTGCTATTTGTTATTCTTAAAGGTGCTATTTGAACTCTTGGACTATTTTGCAGCAATAGACTAACACAGCTACCTCGGGGAAGCTCCTGGGTGGGGTGGGAGTCCTTGCGGAGGCCACGTGGAGTGGCCTTGGCCAGGCAGAGGGGGAGGATGCCAACTTACCCTCCTGCTTCTTCCTCCTTCTGCAACAGAATGAGGCTGGAAGAAGGGGCGGGGCTTCGTCATGTGCCCCGCCCCCCTGCACCTCACCCGGGGGAACTGTGATCCCCCGCGAACCCCCCACTGAAATGACCTCTGATTTCTTCACCCAAGTGTATGCAGCATGTGAGGTGGGTGGGTTTGATAACGTGGAGCACAAGTCATGTGAGTCAGTCAGAGTTGGATATATGCACAAAGTAAGTAAACCACAGCTAAGGTTCTCAAATTATCAGGGGCCTCTAAATACAAAAATGACTGAATTACCTTTCTAAAATGTTGGGGGGGGTTAATACTATGGGGACTCTTAAACTTTGATATAGTTTTGGGCCTCAGTATTTCTTAATCTGGTCCTGGAGGCAGTCCTAGGAAAATCCAGTGAAACAATTTCATATGATGTTATTATTCCTGTCAGTATCTAAATTGGTCTTTTACATAATCCCCCAAATGTGTTAAAAGGCCAAGGTATGAACCTGAGCTCTGTTTTACTCCAAGGGGGGGGAAAGCTTTTTTAGCTTGTAGGACTGAACTCTTAATTATCTCCATAGCAATTAAAGATCTTGGTTGCATAAGAATCAGCAGGTACTGATCAGCAGGTACACCACAGCTCAGATGGTATCTGGATAGGAGCCAAATGGCTGGGATTCTTTTGCCATTTGATACGGTTGTTTTAGAGAGGAAAAGTACATTTTATGAAACCGAGCATTTTGGCTGGAAGCCTGAGCCTCTTATGCGTGCACACCAAGGCCTGCAGTTATTTCTCTACAGGTACTGGTGCCAGTGCACATACACTGCCATGTGACGGCAATCCCAGATGGTTGCATGAAACATGAATGCCACAGGCATGTGGACAGGGCCAAAAGACCACACAGCTTGGCCTCACTTCCATATGGAATTTGTGTGGGACTTCACCATGTGGAAGCGGCTGCCAGATATGAAGCGAGTGGTAATCAGCCCTCCTGAAGTGGAGTATTTCAGTGTGCTTCCCGTTCCCATTAACTGAGATCAGGACTGGTTTCAGATTTTGGCTAGGGATGGGCAAAAACCACATTTTTGTGGTTCGGTTAATGGTTTGTGAGCCGAACCAGTTCGGGTGCCATTTAAACCCCTGTTTTCGGCTCTCTGCCACTCAGCTGTTCTTCGTGAAGAGCAGTACATACACACGTACTGTTTCTTAAAACAGATTTGTATCATCTTTTTTAAACTGATCACTACCTTGAGGGCCCTAACTGGGTACAAAGATGTCCAAGTGCATTTTTTGCCTGCGTGTACCCATAATGATCAAGATGTGTACCATGAGAAAGCACCTCTAGCGCATTGACTAGGTGTGGCAACCGCAACAAAACAGTGTCTACTCCAACATGTAGCACTCCAAGATGTCTGAGACAGAGCTTTCAGGGACATTTTTGGGAAATGCTGTAAGGCCACTTTCCAGCATTTTGTTGCTTCGGGGGGGGGGGGGGGAGAAGTGATGTAATATTATCACCACCCCCAGTCCTTTGTCTGGCCAGATGCATCTGTAGCATCCATCAACGCAAGATTCCAGTTGTGTGGAGAACAAGGTACAAAGAATGCCTGGAGATTTTTTCCTCCTAAAACAATGACTGGTGCTCCTTTGGCACTATTATCAGAGTACTGGGTAGAAATATTAGACAGCAGCAATCTATACTTTCTTGTCACCATGCCCAACACAATGCTTGCAAGTCCTTTTTCCTGTTGTATCTATGACATGCAGAAATCTAAAAAAAAAATCGCCTTGAGGGGCCACTGATTTGCTATTACCAAATAGAGGGGGAGTGTGTGTCATCAAATGGGCAATTCGTTCCTTGGCACCTTGGTGAGAGCTTAGCATCCATTACCGCAGCCTGTGACACCAGCCATGAAATTAAAAGACGCCTGCTCCTTGGGAGGAAAGCGATGGCGAACCTAAACAGCGTGATAAAAAGTAGAGACATCACCCTGCCAACAAAAGTCCGCATGGTCAAAGCAATGGTATTCCCAGTAGTCATGTATGGCTGCGAGAGTTGGACTATAAGGAAGGCCGAGCGCAGAAGAATAGATTATTTTGAACTATGGTGCTGGAGAAGACTCTTGAGAGTCCCTTGGACTGCAAGAAGATCAAATCAGTCAATCCTAAAAGTAATCAATCCTGATTGTTCCCTGGAAGGCCAGATAATGAAACTGAAGCTCAAATACTTTGGCCACCAAATGAGAAGGGAGCACTCACTGGAGAAGACCCTGATGCTGGGAAAGATTGAAGGTCAAAGAAGACGGGGATGGAAAAGGATAAGATGGTTAGACAGGGTCATAGATGCAACGAACATGAAATTGAGCCAACTTCAGAGGACAGCGGAAGACAGGAGGGCCTGGCGTGATCTGGTCCCTGGGGTCACGAAGAGTGAGACTCAACTGTGCAACTGTACAACAACAACAAAAACCATAAAGTAATAAAGCTGCCATGTTACACTTTACTGTGGTGTAAAGTTTTCAGTGTGTGTGGGGGGAAACAATTATTTCATAGCAGGGGTGCATGTAGATAGACACTTTCCCTTTTTTCTTTAACAAAAAGTACTGTATGTAGACAATCGTCACTGTGGATCTGAGGAATTTTTTTTTATTTAAAAAATTTATATCTTGCTACTGTGCCCTCACAAGGGGCACCTCAGCAGCTAATATACATGATAAAATCAGATTTTAAAATCATTAAAAGTAGCCCCTCCCAAAACACATATTAATAAAACAATAGAAAACAGAGTTAAAATACATACAAAGAGATAAAAACTTCAATTATAATTTACAGTTATAATTAAGACATCTGTAAAACAAGTGATTATGTTTCACACCTCTCTGGAAAATTTGTGAAACCTTTGTGGAAGGGTTTTTCAACCTCACAGGGATTCTAGAAGTGCATCAGTCTCTGAACATCACATTTGACTCATGAAAGATCTTCTCCAGAAAGCTCTGGGCAGTACATTATTTTAAATCAATGTGCACAAGTTCAGGTTTTGCTATGGCAGCTGCCTAGGTGAAACCCAATCCTGACCTTAAGTGCCTTGGTCTGAGTTACGCAAATACTACATCAGAATCCTTACTGGAAACAGATGCATAATTTGTAACCACATATATACAGAGGAAATTCAAAATTGGGCAACTCTGCTTCTTACGAAGTGGCTTATAACCAATAACAAAATGCAATGTAATATTGTGAACAAATACTGACAACTCCATTCCTCTATTCACATAATATAGTTGAATATAGTGCTAAAATGTCAGTGTGTGCTATATCTAGGTGTATGTCTACACTACAGTTTTAAACTCATTTCATACCAGTTGAACTGCTTTTGAAACCACTGAAATGTTGAAGAAATATGCATTCAGAGGCTGTCAAGATCAATGTGAGTTCTTTTCTATAAGAAAAACAGAGACCTTCAATAGTAGTAGTATCTTAAAGGCTAACAAAATTTGTGGTAGAGGGTATTAGCTTTCATGAGTCACTGTTCACAGTTATCTGAAGATATCCTTACTCTTTTGTACTGCTACAGACAGACTAACATGACTGCCCATCTTCAGAGACCCTCAGGGTTGTCATGAAATAATCTCTTTTTACAAGACTTGAGGATGCAGCCATGTTTTTACACTTTCTCCGGTATTAATGGTCACATACTCACATAGCATGTATGATCTGCTGTAAAGGGTGTCTCCTTAAGCTAAATATTAGCATTTTAAGAACTGTATGCATTTTAAAAACTAAATTGAACTATGAATTTAGATTTAGGTTCCCAGCTGAAGGGCCATGAGAAGTGTCTCTAGTATGGGAAAGGAAGAGGGATCTCTGTACAACAGTTTCTTGGGGCCTTTACAAATTGAAGTTCCCAAAGCTCTTTGGTGGAGGCCCATTTAAAGACCTTACTTAGCCAATGTATGAGCAGTAACTGATGTCAACAGAGCTGAACCCCAATACGTTCCAAAGGTATTACCCCCATGATAAATCACTATTAGCTGAAATTTCCCCCCAGAATATTAGGAAAACTTCCTTGCTGTTGCTGACACAGCCAACTTATTTATTTTCAAGTCTCAGGAACATTATACATATGTTATCTTCTTTATTTAGTAGATTTCTGCCCACCCTCTTCCATATAGCTTAGGGTTAGTTGGAATATTTAACTGAGTAATGAAGGCATAGGGTTGTCAGCCCTCAGATGGGAGCGGAGGATCCCCGATTTCGCAGGCTCCTGCCCGCCACTGGCCAGTGGGAGGACGCCCTGCCCCCAACAGCCACGACCTGGCACAACATCCACAGCGTGATGATGTCATGTGGAAGTGACATCACACTGGGGATGTTGTGCGGTGATGCTCTGGTATTCTAGGCAAAACTTTATGGTAACCATAGAATTTTGCCCAAAATACCAGACCATTGCTACACAACCCCCTGCATGATGACATCACTTCCATGTGACATCATCATGACAGAGACATCACAGAGACATCACCCCACCCCTCCTCCTGGAAAGCTCCCCCCCACCCCTGCCGGCAAGAGGTAAACACCTGGCAACCCTATGAAGACTGCACACATGTATATTAGTTTAAGTAAAAAGAGTTTACTATGTAAAAAGGAGAAAAGGGGTTACATTTGGAAGTAAAATCACAAACATCCTGTTTAATTAGTTCTAAGTTCCATGTTGACTGTTTGGATGCTAAACCTGGTGTGAGGGAGAACAAAGAAAGAGAAAGTTTCCAGAGCCCTCCGCCTTTTCCTGTTTATGTGACCAAAAGCATATAGCACCCCAATAAAACTGATCGGCCATTATACAGCTCCCTTCATTAGGAATACTGTCACCTTATCTCTGGCGGGAAAGACCTATGCAAGGTGTAATTGGCCCTAAGCTAAATTAGCATGCATACATAAACAAGGTAACTCTTTCATGAATGAAGAATGAACTTGCAGACTCCAGCAGTTACATATAGCTCTTCAGTTTTATCCTCACAACAACCCCAAGAAATGCTGAGAGTGTGTGACTGACCCAAGGTCACCCAGCCAGCTTCCATGGCAGAGTGGGGATTCAAACCTGGCTCTCCCAGATCCTAGCCTGACACTCTAACCCAGGGGTGTCAAACTCATTTGTTATGAGGGCCGAATCTGACATAAATGACCCCTTGTTGGGCCGAACCATGTGTGTCATAAAATGTAATGCCAGGTACCGGAGATATAAACTTTATAAAGGGCAGAAACACAAAGGTTTTTTTTTTTACTTAAAATAAAAACATGCTTAAAACATTAGCACTCTTGCAATATTTTGTTTATTTAACAGTGTCTGATAACTGACACCTCTTGCTCTGAATTATTGCATCAAAATGTCTGTGCTGTTGCAATCTTGAGTATGCTGTTCAGGTGCGTATCTGTAAGCTGCAAACCTACGATGATGCAGCAGCAGCAGCAGCAGAACTGGAAGAAGCAGCAGAAGACAGCCAGTTCCCCTGCGGGCCTGATAGAAACCCTCTGGGGGCCTAATCCGGCCCCTGGGCCGCATGTTTGACATCCCTTCTCTAACCATTACACCACACTGGCTCTTTTTTTTTTTTAAGGTGAATATTCAGTTTATTATATCATGAACATGTATATATGAGATCTATTCTCAGGTACCTGTTAACCCATATTTTTGTTATTCTGTGTCTTTCCAAATAACACAGCCCATGATACCTCTAGGCAATGTTTGATTTCAAATTTATTTAATTCATCCATACCCCACCATTCTCCCCAATGGAGACCCAAAGTGGCTTACAGCGTTCTCCTCTCCTCCATTTTACCCTCACAACAACCCTGTGAGGTAGGTTAGGCTGAGGGGGTATGACTGGCCTGAAGTCATCCAGCGAGTCTCCCTGGCAGAGTGTAGATTCGAACTTGGGTCTCCCAGATCCTAGTTTGACAGCCTAACTGTTGGGAAGTTCTAAAAATGTAGAGTAAATAAACAAGAGCCAACTCCCGTGTGTGTTTGCTTAAAAGAGAAAATAACACTTTACTAGAACATGGGAGGGGCTTTGGAGAAAATTAAAAATGTTACAGGCTGAGTTTCTAGAGCTATATCTTGACTGTTACATGGCTAAAACAGTAACAGCATCTTCTTCATCTTCATAAAGACAGAAAGTACAATCATAAAATGCAAACAACCAGTATATTGATCAGCCAATAAACAGGCTGAAGATCACTTCATTATACTAAAACCATCCACAGTTTTCCTGAACAAACTTATGTCTACTTCTAATTGGTTACAGGTTAGCTAGGCAATATCTTGGTTACATGCAAACAGCAGTTAACTCTATAATGACTGAAATCTTGGTAGCGTAGATACTCCAGCACTAACCACTACACCACACTGCTCTCTCATGATGCTGTTAATCAGACTGAAGCTGCAGTGTCCTATGCATATTTATTTAGTAGCAGGGGTCATTTGGGGGGGGACGCGGGGGGATGCCATCCCCCCGGGTGAGGTGCGGGAGGGCGGGGCCTGGAGCTCCCTGCTGGTGCCCGCTGGAGGTCGCCGTCGGCTGTGGGGAGGACACACTTCCGGTGATGTCAGGGGGTGTGGCATATGCTAATGAGTTATGCTAATGAGTCCCCCTAGCTCTTTTTCTATGAAATGACCCCTGTTTAGTAGTAAATGATATTGTTTAATGGAAGCAGCAGAAGCAATCTGAAATAATTCTGTGCTTAACAAGGACTTAATTGTTCACAAACAAAATACTTGGAAGAATCAGGGTAAAACTGAGACTGGTGCAATTGACAACAAAACTTGTAGTTTGTAATTTGGACCTAGCTCCTCCTCTGTCCTTTAGGTGAATAGCAGCAACTGGCTATCCCTGAAAGCCCTGTTTCTCTTGCTACCTCGCCATGCTACAAAATTGCAATAAATTGCTGGCATGAAACATTCTGCCACAAAGCACCTACAATCTGGTGCTGAAAAAGCAGGAAGGCACAAAAAAACTCACTGAACTCAATAAGATGACTGAGAAAATGTGCATAGGATCAGACTGGTAGATTGTTTAGTGCAGAACATCTTTTTCAGTAATCTCTTTGCCCAATTCACGGCAGTTTTGAGCAAGGGGGTCACTGTATGCTTTGTTTTCATATCTCACCACATCAACATAAAGCCAGGTCTACGTCTAATTTATCTGTTGATACTGTGTATACAGACAATGGTGGAGTTGCCGGCAGGTGACATAGGGCAGGTAGTGCAGAAAGGTGGTTCTCAATGTCCTCTTTGATGATGGCATCAATCATCCTTTGCACCAGGTGAGACAATAGAATCACAGTCAGTTCATACTTGTCGCTGCAACTGCAGTGGGGATTGTTACATTTCTTTAGCAATAAATCAGCATTTTAAAAAACAAGCTGACAACAGTCTCAACAAAGTCTTCTCTGTAAATTGAACAGTTGTGGGATAAGAGGTTACAGATCGGTATCTGGTGGAAAAAAGTGGAACCAGCAGATAGCAGTGGAGACAGGTGAGCAGTGAAGTCCCCCTTGGGATCAGTGTTGGGACAAGTGTTTATAACAGACTGAACACAGGTGTGACTTTGTACAATAAGTGGTTGATTTGTGGAACTCCTGGCCATCCGATGTGATAATGGCCTCTGACTCAGATGGATTTAAATGGCGGTGGGACAGATTTCTGGAGGACAGGTCATGATAGTTGAATGAGGCCTTTGGATTCAGAGGCTGAATGTCTCTGATTGCCAGATGCAAGGGGATAGGTGTGGTCTGACTGTGGTCAAAGGTACGTGGGCCTCCTTGTGGCAGGGAGAGGGGCTGCAGCTCAGTGGGAGAGCATCTGCTTGGCATGCAGAAGGTCCCAGGTTCAATCCCCAACATCTCCAGTTAAAAGGATCAGGTAGGAGGCGATGTGAAAGACCTCTGCCTGTGACCCTGGAGAGCCACTGCCAGTCTGAGTAGACAATACTGACCTTGAAGGACCAAGGGTCTGATTCAGTATAAGGCAATTTCATGGTTGTTCATGTGTCTGGCCACTGTTGGAAAGAGGATGCTGGACTAGAGGGGTTGATGGTCTGATCCAACATGGATACTCTTATATTCTTATATAACATGGGATTGAGATGTCCTGGACCCAAAGAATAACCTGAATGAACGAATAATGTGAATATGGGAGAAAACAGCTACACTGCAAGCACCCTTATGGGCTTTGGTGTAGTTTGGTGTAGTGGTTAAGTGCGCAGACTCTAATCTGGGAGAACCAGTTTTGATTCCCCACTCCTCCACTTACACCTGGCTGGATGACCTTGGGCAAGCCGTAGTTCTGATAAGAGCTGTTCTTGAAAAAGAGCAGTTTCTGTCAAGAGTTCTCTCAGCCCCACCTACCTCACAGAGTGTCTGTTGTGGGGAGGGGAAGGGAAAGGAGTTTGTAAGCCTCTCTGAGACTCCTTTGGGTAGTGAAGGGCGGGGTATAAATCCAATCTCCTCCTCCTCCTCCTCTTCTTCTTTCCTTTTTCTTCTTCTTCTTCTTCTTTCCTTCTTCTTCTTCTTCTTCTTTCCTTTTGACACCTGCCAACCATAAATGCACATTCTTTCCCATTTGGCCCTAGAGAACAAGAACAAAAGAACATTTCTGTTGTGAAACAAAACGTGCATCACGACCACAAGCACTGGGTTAGGGCAACCACAGTTTCCACACTGTCTTTGGTGATCTCTCATTAATCACAGAAGTTACTTCCTCTCCTTCACAATGTACAATGAAGCCAGCAAACGTCAGTTTTTTGAGCACAAAGGTTTGCTTAAATGGCTTCAATACAACATGACTGGGGGTGTGGATTCTCCTTCCCCCCCACCACCACCACCAAAGTTGTGTGTCTATACCAGCAATATTCTTCATATACCAATTCATTAACATTCAATATAAAAGAAGTTAACTATTGGATATTACATTAATATTGTAATGATTGTTTATAAATTTTTGTTGAGAGTGAGTTGTTTCAAAATGAAAAAAGTGCTCTAACACTGTATTGCATTTTAATTCCCCACCCCCCAAAATGAAATTACCTTTTAAAAAAGGAAGGTATCTATAGGAAGTATCTGTAGTCATTTTCATCGATGTAAGGCTGACACTTGGTTATGTACTCCCCACTTCACCGAGCAGGGAGCACCCTGCTCGGTGAAGTGGGGAGTACATAACCAAGTGTCAGTATTACATCGATGAAAATGACTACAGATACCTCCTATAGATGCCAAGGACAGGGCTTCCTGGGTTTGCCTTCCTTTGAATGACAGAGCATCAGGGATTAATGATCTCATGGTTTTATGAGCAATAATATGTGTTGAGTGAAGCAAGGGGCAGTAGGAGCAGTCCTATAGGTATGGTTGCCAGACGGTGCCTGGCAACCAGTGGGGGTAACTGTCTCAGAAGAAAAAAATAAAAAGAGAAACAAGACTTTGTCTACTTATAAGAAGTTCTTACCGTATAGTTCCTGGCAATTCTTAGCGCTACCTGGAGGGATTCCCCATCTCCACCGAGGCAGCCGATCCCACATCAGAAAAACATAGACACACGAGGCTGCCTTATACAAACCCTGTTCACATGTAACAGTGAACACACACACATCCTGCGTGTACATGCATGCATCTGTTTGTAAGAAAGCCAAAAATGTGTGCTCACTATGCAACTGAGACCAGGGACCGGTACCTGTGGGGTTTGTATCATGGATTCAACTCAACGTGTGTTGAAGGTTAAATGAGCATTACTTCACTCACGTATTTTTAAAAATCGAGGGTACATTGTACACTGATTGTAGGTGTGCTCACTGCAACTTGTGAACAGGGCTATGGAGTCAGAATCTTGGTCTGTTGAGGTCAGTATCGTTTACTATGATTGGTGGCGGTTCTTTAGGGCCTCAGAAAGAGGTCTTTCATGTTTTTTTTTTTTAATAAAGGTTTTATTGGCTCTCTTTTTAGGGAGGTATTTCGCTTAAAAGAAAAAAAGGAAGGGGTAGATAGTGGGAGAAAGAGAAAGCTGAGTGATATATAAACTGGTAAATTAAACTGTTAGTAGTGTCCAATTAATCTTCTTGGGCTTCTTCTGTGTGTTGCCAAACTTCTTTTCTTAGTCCTGTTACATATATTCTCTGTTAATATGTTAGTAATGTTCCTTTGAGATTCTGTTAATAAAAAGGGTCTCTTCTGTGCACATTCAGAACCGCTCCTTTGCGTGCTGGGTATTTTCACTATCGCTGACGTGGAGGAGCTTCGTCTGTTGTCTTCTCTTTCCGGCTTGTTAGATCCTCCTTCGGGTTGTTGTTAATACGCTCAGTTCATGTACTATAAATCCTCTTCCTTTCATGCCCCGGAGGTCCCCATTTTCGAGAATGGTATCAATTTCATTTTCGCTTTTATATTCGCTCCCAAACTCTCTATGGGTCCTCCTCGCAATTGTTGACTTATAAGCGCTATCAGGCACTTCTCGCTGTCACAATTCCAACTTATCTTTTTTGCAAAACTCCCGTCGGATTCACAGCCATAAACAGTCCAAACATTCAACAGCCGGCTCTTGCGCACAAACAAACGCCCAGACGGAAGTTCCTCCCTCCTTCTCCGCTCGCTTTTGCCCAGCTCCGACATCTTTTCTTTTTTGTTTACTTTTAGAAAGTTCTTAAAATGTGCTCCAGAGAGACAAGTTTCTCGCTTTCAAATACATCAAAGGAAAACATCACTGTCCGCTCAATTCATCCCCCCCCCTCCTTTTCTTTTGCGCTTGTATAGATGGAGGATTAACCTCTTCGCCTTTTTCGCTGGGAGGGGGGGGGAAACAATTTTCAGTTCTTTTTCTCTGCATTTTGACAACTCACAGTTAAGCCGATCTTTTCTTTTTCTTTTCCACTTTTGCGGATGGTCGCTTTATCACTCGGTGACGTCTGGTGGCTCCGCTAAACCCCATTCGGGGTCGCTCACGCAGCAAGGTCCATTGGGGCAGGGCATGGCGGGAGCCTCGCTCTCCGACCTCTCGGCCGAAAGAGCGACTCCCCCCTAGTGCGCCCTAAAGCGCCCCGGATCCGAGCTCCTCTCTTCTGAGGGGCTCGTTCGGGTCTCCGCTCGCGCGGATTCCCTCCTCCACCGCGGGCGGGCGAGGCGCCCTCGGGAGCGACCCGAGGAAGCGTCCGCCATGCGCGGGAGCCAGACCGGAAGCCGAGGTCTTTCATGTTTTCATCCTTTTAACTGGAAATGCCAGGGACTGTACCTGTGACCCAGATATTCTGCCATTGTGTCACAGCCCGATCCCCAGTAAGAGAGACCCCAAAGGATTCCACTTTCAAACAGCTCATGTCTCTCTCCATACTGCTATCTTCACACCCTTTTGCCCCCTTCCCTCAGTTGAAGGGGGTGACTCCTGTTAGAGAAGCAACAGACTGCTAAGAGACCGCTGAAAGAGCTGTTTAGTCCACTTGTACCCTGGGGGAGCTGTGGAGCATTGAATGTTTATTGAATGTTTTTCTCTTGCGG
>NW_015170912.1:46550-88383 GCF_001447785.1 Gekko japonicus | reverse complement strand
CTCTCTCTCTCTCTCTCTCTCTCTCTCTCTCTCTCTCTCTCTCTCTCTCTCTCTCTCTCTCTCTCCCCCCCTCCCTCCCTCCCTCCCTCTCCCTCTGTTGCATTAATGGCCTGCAATCAGTTATTGTCCTTTTCTCAAAATCCTGTCACAGTAAATTAATTGAAAGCAAACTCCAAAGTGTGGGACTGGATTATTCCTGAACTCTGTCAACACCTCAAACTCTGACAAATCCGTGAACAAGAGAATAATCTAGCACAGAGGTTTCCCCGACGTGGCACCTGGGGGTATCATGACAGCCACTGCCACCTGTCATGGTGCCCACAAAGTGCCTTTAGAAAGTGGGTGGGGTAGAAGTGGGGCTTTCCCCGGCAGGCTTCTGATCGGTCACTGGAGACCTGATTGGCTGTAAAGGTTTTTTAAAAGTTGCTTCAGCAGCAGCTGCTACCACAGCACAGGAATCTTCACTGCTTGGCTAAAGATAAGTTGTGTGTATGCAAGAAAATACTTGTAAAATGTTAATTTGAAAAGACCTTAAATGTTGGGGGGTTACTATTAGAGTTATCCATGACCTCACTCTAGGGTCGCCAACCTCCAGGTGCCACCTGAAGATCTCCCACTATTACAACTGCTCTCCAGGCAACCAAGATCCGTTCGCCTGTAGGACATGGCTGCATTGGAGGGTGGAGTCTTTGGCTTTATACCCTGCTGAGGTCTCTCCCCTCCTCAAGCCCTGCTGTCCTCAGGCTCCATGTCCGAAATCTCCAGGTATTTCCCAACCCAGAGCTGGCAACCCTGCCTCACTCCCTGACATTCTGTGGCTGGCTCCGCCTAATGTGGCAGCTGTTTATGTTTGTGGTGGAGTTACCAACTCTGGGTCAGGAAATTCCTGAAGAGTTGGGGGAAGAGCAGGGGACGGTGGAGTTTGGGGAGGGGGGGTGGGCTCAGCAGGGATGTGATGTCATAGAATCCATCCTCCAAAGCGGCCGGTGTCTCCAAAGGATTGGATCTCTATCGTCTGGAGATCAGTTGTTCCAGGAGATCTCCAGGCCCCACGTGCAGACTGGCAAACTTGAGTTGCACCCACCACCAGAATTCCAAAGGTATCCCCAGGGAAGCCTACCTGGCAAGCCTGTGCCATAGAGTCCACCTTCTAAAGCGGCCATTTCCTCCAGATGAAGAAGAAGAAGAAGAGATTGGATTTATACCCCGCCCTTCACTTGGAGTCTCAGAGCGGCTTACAAACTCCTCTCCCTTCCCCTCCCCACAACAGACACCCTGTGAGGTGGGTGGGGCTGAGAGAACTCTGACACAAACTGCTCTTTTTCAAGGACAGCTGTGCCAGAGCTTGTGACTGACCCAAGGTCACATCAGCAGGTGCAAGTGGAGGAGTGGGGAATCAAACCCGGTTCTCCCAGATTAGAGTCTGCACACTTAACCACTACACCAAACTGGCTCTCAGATGAGGTGATCACTGTCACCTGGAGAGCAATTGTAATAGCAGGAGCTCTCCAGCCACTACCTGGAGGTTGTAGAAACAACAGACAGATCACGGGTAGGATGCAAACAATGAAGAAAACAGCCATGACGTATAATGAAAAAATATATTTAGACTGTTGTATTGCAGTGAGTAGTATTTCATCAACAAGTTGTCAAGATGTACGCATCCCATCAAGGAAACAACTGGCCATTAACAAACATTCACATTCTTTTTTCATAGCCCCCTCCCCCATCCATTCCCTTTATTCAGAACCCTAGACCCATTCACAGTAATCAGAGGGCAATCCCACACCATGTTCAGATGCTGCTTTGGGTCATTCAAAGCCCAGTTAGCCTAAGAACATCTCAGTAATTTGTACCAAATCCTGGTAAAGTAGGTCAATATCATTTCTATATTGCACAAGGGGAGCTGAGAGGAGAGGTAAGGTCTTGCCTGAGGCCTCCCAGTGAGATACCTGCTGAGCTGATATTTGAGGGCCTGCTAGCTGCAGCTAGACAGTTCCCCCCAAAAAGTTTATTTTTCAGTCATAGGAGAGAAGACACCCCAAAAAGCAACTCGCAGAAAAAGCAGCGAGGCAAATAATTTCCAGAATGAACCACTGGATTTTCTGTCACCGGAACTCATGCAGTGCGTGCTCGCTGCCGCTTTGTTTACTGTACTGTTGTGGGAGGAAACCGACCATCCAGAAAGACTGGCGTGAGTTTAGCAGATGGACTATCCAGCAGCCCAGAGTTCGCTAACCCTTACAGTAACCTCATGTGTCACGAGCATGGAATGCTGATGCATGTCTGAGGGTTTCAAAATAGATCTGTGCAGGCATATGAGTCTGGGAGGCAGGTTAAGGGGAAAAAAGAATTCAGCTGCAGTCTACAGCTCCAGCAGTTTTAGACTTTGGTACTTTTTAAAGCAAAGTGGGATGGGGGTTCTGTGCTACCCTAGATGAGGATTTCTGTTGCATCTGTTTTAAAATTCAGTGCTGTTTTAAATGCCCTTTTATGATATGGGATTTGTGGGACGCTTTTCCAACATTCATACAGAAGCGATACTATGAGAGGAATTACGGTGTAGACAACGCAACAGCAAAAACAACCACTGTGAAATACAGCACTGATACCATAAAGGCAAAATTAAAAATGATTATATATACTCAGTGTTATTGTAATGTATTAGTTAGATCCAATATTCCATTAGTTATTTCCAATATTTCATATGAGACATTCAGTACAAAAATATTGCTATCTCCACAAGAGAGATTGTGAGCGCATGTCGACATAGAGAATTACACGTTCTAGACTGGAGAAAATACTTGACCTTGATTGTTTGTTGGATGCTCTGCCAGCTTCCTTTACTGAAGAAGGGACTGGATAGCCAAAACATGGGTCAGCTGGAAGCCCCATCTTGTTTGCCCTTTGGACACTGCACAGAATTTATTTAATTCTACTTATAAATTTTCCTTGGACTTTTGCCCTGTGAGGGTTTTCGGTATGCCATTTTGATACTGATGGAGATAACTAAATTTTTGTTCTGAAGGTCTCATATGGAATATTGGAAACAACTAATACATAATAATAATAATAATTTGAATATACATAATCATTTTTACTTTTGCCTTTATTGTAATAGCACTGTATTTCACAGTGGTTGTTTTTGCTTTCATACAGAAGCGGCATTTGTTTTTTAATTATGACTTGTGCGCTTATTAATGGGATGGACATATGCAGTGGTATTGATGAACAGGAACCACTAAATCACTGCCCACCTGATTCTAAACATTTATCTGCCATTAACATGAGAGTTGCATTCCTCCTATGCAACTGAGCAAGAGGCTCTGTGAGGCTTAACTACCGCCTTCCTTCAGCCCTGAATCTGCTCTCGATTCAGAGCGATTAAACACATGGAATCGTTTTTAAAGTGCCTCTGAATGCCTGTGAAGTTTATTGGGAATACCTGGAGATTTGGGGGGGGGGTGGAGCCTGAGGGTGGGGTTTGGGTAGGGGAGGGAGTTCAGTGAGGTATAATGCCCAAAGAGTCCACCTTCCATAAGGGCTATTTTCTCCAGGTGAACTGATCTCTGTCACCTGGAGGTCAGTTGTAATCCCAGGAGATCTCCAGCTACCACCTGGAGGTTGGCAACTCTAAGCCCTATCCATACCCACATCTGGCACTTGGGGACAGGGTTTCTTTGACATTGGGTTTTGATTTCAGGAACACCTTTCTTGGCAGGTGTGATGTTGGCATCTCACCTTTTGAGAAACTCAACACCAACTTTTTGTGATGTTGCCCTCCGTAGTTATTGTCCTACCATCCTATGCATTTCTTTTCAGTTAGGAAGGGATAATACAGGCAACTATGCTCACAAAACATTTTATCTGTCCCTTGATAATAACTGTGAAACAGGAAGTAATTGTAGACGGAAAAAAGGAAATCACACCAATTGAAATATAAGATTTCTCTCATTTATTGTACATAGACAGGATTGTGCACATGAATTCTTTGTGTGCCATTCAAGATTCAAAAACGTTTTATGGATTATGACTTTACAACAAAACATTGGCTGAATCCAAGGGAGTTGCATGCAGAATACCTCTTATAACTAGTTCCTACTTAATATCTGCACTGAGTCACAAGGTCTTGATTAAACACTTTATCACTCTGAATGCTTCTTGAATTGCATTTTTACCATGTAACTGGAGCTGATGTACATGTGGACTGAAAAATGTTCCATTGTTAATGGAGGCTAGAGACAACAAATGCTGTGGTCAGGGTTTCATTCCATTTGTACTGGCTATTACCTTGTCAGATTTAAAATAAAACAAATACAGCATGAAAGGCTATATTATACCATTCCACATCCTGGAATTAATAATAGTTGGGAACGATCCTAACTAATAATAGTTGGGAACAATCCTAAACAGGTCTACTCAGATGTAAGCCCCATCCTATTTAATGGGGCTTAATTCCAAGGAATTCTTAGGTCAGCAGCCATAGTTATTCAGTGAGTAGAACTGGTAAACAAGCCTTGGATATTTGTGCTTCTGATGAACAATCAATCACATCAGATCTGAAATTGAGGGAGGGGCTGGGCCATTTCCCCCCTAAATAAGGAGTCTGTCCGTTGTTCACAGTTTTCTCCTAAACATCAGAGGTACAATTGACCCAAAGTTAATCACTGTTGAGTCAAATCAATAGATTTCTCTTTAAAAATATGAAACTGATAGATCAATAAGGTTGGTTGGATTGTACCCACTATTGTTCTCACACTACTTTTAGATCTATCTATAGACTTTGATATGGTTTGCGATTGTGCACATTATGGTGTTTTCAGAAGCTATGCTGAGAATGCTCTTTATGAATGCTTCAGACATGAATGAATCCTTTGTGATTGTTGTTACAGTGGAGCTGAATGCAGAAGAGGGCCATTTTCAAATCAAGTATCCATTCCTGCCAATATACAGGTTTACAGCCAAGAATCATTCGTAACAGTGGTTGAAGATTTTTTAAAGATATATGTGAAGCAGCCATAAGTGTTTGTTGGGATTCAGATTTCATAGAAAAGGAAAGCAGACTCTGGAGTGACTGGAAGCGACACATCGGTGGTTTGTGACCTGGACTTGAGAACAAAACGAGTCCACAGATTTCTGTGCAGTAAATTTGTAACCCAGAAATATTGGATTCGGTATACAATATGCATGTAAAGGAAAATGGTCTACATTTCCTTATCCTTCATGCTTTATTTTGGCCCTAACATTGGGTAGGCAAGGGAAATGAGCTGTGCAAGCCCCTGGACGCCCCTCCCATCACCGACCGTTAGGGTTGCCAGCTCTGGGTTGGGAAATACCTCAAGATTTAGGGGAGGGGAGGGTTTGAGGAGGCGAAGGACCTCAGCAGGGTATAATGTCATAGGCTCCACCCTCCAAAGCAGCCATTTCCTTCAGGGGGAACTGATCTTGGTCACCTGGAGATCAATTGTAACAGCAGGAGATCTCCAGGTGCCAGCTGGAGGTTGGCAAGCATACTGACAACTAGCACCCCTGACACCACCTCCAGATTTGCAAGGCATTGACCCCATATTTCAAGCTGATTTTAATCCTCAGAAGAGCTAGAAATTTGACATAAAATGAAAGTTGATCTCAGGAAGTTGAATTGGGGGCCCCCAACCAAATTCGGCACTTGCACTGTGCCACCATAGAACTTCAAAACATTCACAGTATTGCGTTCTGGTTAGGCATATACAGGTGGAAAGATACCTGAGCTGTTGCCTTCATACACAAGTGCTCTCTCACACACACTCATTTTAAATTAAAGGTAGTTCCCTAATACATAAAGCTTTTTGATTCTAGAAGATTTCAAAAATCAGAAACTATCAAAAATCAATTACCGTTCCATTAAGAGTCAATCTTTCTCAAATCAATTGGTCAGATAATTTCACTGACATTGTAACAGATCTAAATGATATAACCATTTAGATATATCACTGAAGGATGTAAAGTTCTTTAATGTGAGTGGGTGTGTCTTGAAATGAAGCCAAGATGCCCAGCTGTGCTTTCATTTGAAATCCAGTTCAATGGAAGTACTTGGCTGAGTGTCCAATCCAAAGCTGAGTATTTCTGACAACATTTCTAACAGAACTTCTCAAGCAGTTTCTCCTGGAGCCAGACTAGACATTACAATGGCCACAGCTCCAACCCATGGCATCTGATACCATTTAACAGAAGTATTTGCCCGTTGGAAAATGCCAGGGCGATCTCATTCCCCCACCCCCAGCATGCCTTTTATATATTTTTTTATTATTTCAATTTACAACACAAAAACAAAGCGTAAACTGGAAACTACAACAATCATCTAAATAATACATAGAACACAGACAGATAGATGCATGTAGCCATCTACAAAGATCAACTACCATAATCTACTATATCCAAATCATAATTTAAACACAAACTATAACCATAAACAACAATCACATTTTAAAAATGGACATAAACTACATATAAATCATACAAGATATATACTCATTATTAGAGCTTATTTATAAATACTCTTGATTTTTCACCGCTATTCAAATATCTTTATTCTATCACAGCTTTCTTCATGTCTAATATTTTAAAATAATGGATATATAACAACCATAGCAAACATATATAACCTCTTCCCTTTTTCAGTTTTAACTTGAAATTATTTCTGATTCTGATTATCAGCTATATAATTAAAAAATACTTTCCATTTTTCTTGAAATTCTGAAACTGGTTTATTGTGTATATAAGATGTTAATTTTGCCATTATTGCATATTCATACAGTTTATTCTTCCATTCTTTCGGATCTCGGCATCTTTCTGCCTTCTATTTTGCTGCAAATGTTACTCTTATACTTAAACAATTCACCACCTTTTCAACTGCCTTTTCAAGTGCCAGAACAAGGCCCTCGAGGTTTATTTAAACATCTGAATCCTTCTCTAAAATAGCATCTGCGGCCATGGATTGGACCTATGGCCAACGTAATGTCTAGTTTGACCCCTAGATTAAGAACATTTGGTTGGTGTCAGGAGACCAGAGACCAGGCTATTGTTGGGGTCAGTTTCAGTCAGATTTATACCAGACACATGGCTCTTAACACACTCTTGGAATGAAATAAATGTGATACAGTTAAGCAGAAAACAGCCTTGGCCACAATCAGGCAAAAAACACAGCCCAAAATGCTGGTAAATTGAATGTTGGAAAATTAAACCACTCTCAAAATCCAGTAGCAGATGGAAACTTACTAATCAAGACTAGGGAGGGGAAATTCCCTGGCCTTTCCTCTCCTTAGAGGCCCCCAAAAACCATCTGCTTATTTGATACCCAATGCCAGGGGTCATTTGGGGGGGGGACGCGGGGGGACGCCATCCCCCCGGGTGAGGTGCGGGAGGGCGGGGCCTGGAGCTCCCTGCTGGTGCCCGCTGGAGGTCGCCGCCGGCTGTGGGGAGGACACACTTCCGGTGATGTCAGGGGGTGTGGCATATGCTAATGAGTTATGCTAATGAGTCCCCCTAGCTCTTTTTCTACTAAATGACCCCTGCCCAATGCCCAAAAGAAGAGGGCCGTGTATTCTAATGGATACCACATCTATATGGCATTTTCCCTACTAACTGAATATGTTTGAAGTAATGTATAGGATGGGAAGTTTTAATCTACCCCTAAATTCATGTATTCATTAATGTGTTTTTAAAATATGCATTTGATTGTGGCTTAATGGTTAAGGTGTCAGCCTAGGATCTGGGAGAGCCAGGTTTGAATCCCTACTCTGCCATGGAAGCTCACTACGTGACCTTGGGCCATGCACTCTCTCTCAGCCAAACCAACCTCACAGGGTTGTTGTTCTTCCGGGAAAGGAAGTCCATCTCTGATGACATCGCTGTGAACAATTTATGTACAATCTTGATTCAAGCAATGTTCCTATGGTTTCCCCAAACAAGTGGTGATAGGGTTGCCATTCCCCCAGTGGTGCTGGGGAAGGCCTCGATTTTGGGAGCTTCAGCCTGCCGCTGGCCAGCAGGGGATGTCCCACCCCCAAACAGGGACGTCACTGCACAAAGTCCACAATGTGATTGCATCACCATGCAACACCCCCAACACGATGGCATCACCCAGAAGTGACATAATCACACCAGGGATGGCATAAGTAAAGGTAAAGGTTCCCTTGCTCGAAAGCCAGTCGAATCCGACTCTAGGGTTGCGGTGCTCATCTCCGTTTCAAAGCCGAAGAGCCAGCGCTGTCCGAAGACATCTCCGTGGTCATGTGGCCGGCATGACTAAACACCAAGGCGCACGGAACGCTGTTACCTTCCCACCGAAGTGGTACCTATTTATCTACTTGCAATTTCTTGCTTTCAGACTGGTAGGTTGGCAGGAGCTGGAACTAGAGATGGGAGCTCACTCCATCATGCGGCACCCGGGTCTCGAACTGCTGAACTACTGACCTTCCACAGCCTGCAGTTCAGCATGCATGGATGCAAAAAAACCCATAGAATTTGCCCAAATATCATAGTGTCCCTGGCATGACATCCCCGGCGCAATGACGTGACTTCCAGGTCACCCCCAGAATGCCCCCCAAAGTCCCCTGCTCCAGCCAAGGTAAGACCTGGCAACCCTAGAGTGGGAGAAAAATAGGAGGAATGAAGTGCAAGGGAGAATATTTATTTATTTATTTATTTATTTTTCGTATTTATGCCCCGTTTCGTATTTATACCCCGCCCTCCCCGTGGGCTCAGGGTGGCTTACAGGGGCCAGGCGAAGCCTTGCCATGATAAAACACAATATACATATAATTTAAAAACATACAGTACATATTTTAAAAATCCTAATTTAAACAAAGTGCTCAGTGTCTTCAGAGTCCAAAGATGACGGAACATATGCCCGAAGTTCCTGGTAGACGGCTTAAGGCTCCATTCATGTTCAGGTTCAGGTGTTTTTTCTCAGGGCCTCTTCCCACCCACAGCGATGGTGATATAGTGGGGGGGGGGGCGGCTCCTACTCAAAAGCCTGGTGGAAGAGCTCCGTCTTGCAGGCCCTGCGGAACTGCATAAGATCCCGCAGGGCCCGGATCTCCCCCGGGAGCTCATTCCACCAGGTAGGAGCCGCCACCGAAAAAGCCCTGGCCCTAGTGGCGGCCAGTTTGACATCCCTGGGGCCCGGGATAGCTAGTAAATTTTGGGGCCCTGACCGTAGTGCTCTTGGGGGAACATGTGGGGAAAGGCGGTCCCTCAGGTAGGTTGGACCCAGGCCATGTAGGGCTTTATAGGTAAGAACCAGCACTTTGAAGCGGATCCGGTACGCTATTGGCAACCAGTGCAGCGCTTTCAGCGCAGGCTGAATGTGGTCCCTTCTAGAGAGACCCATTAACAGCCTGGCCGCAGAATAGTTTATTTGACCTTTTAGATCCCCAAATCCTGTGAGATAGGCCGCTGGGCTGAGAATGTGTGACTGGCCCAACCAAGGTCTTCTAGCTGGCTTCCATGTCAGAGTGGGGATCTGAACCTAGTCTGGAATTCTAACCACTACCCCACATTGACTTTTGTAATCTAAAAGGTCGAATAGACTACTTTCCCTTTCACCTTGTTCCTCCTTTTTTCCTCCTTTTCCTAACAAATAAGCTTCCTTTGTTATTTGGAGAGGCTGGGATATTTTTCCAATAATTAAGTATCACCCAAATAGTATGATGACCTGACCTAGATAGCCCAGGCTAGCTGTTGGATAGTTAGCGGACAAGGCAATTTTACTGGCACTCTTAGGACCTAAACTGGAAGGTACATATTAGTTCTAGTATATACAACTACTTCTGACACAAGGCCAGATATATTTGTGGCCCCAAATAGATTTTTTTTGGTGTGTCATTCAATTCCATATTGGAACATTCCAATTTTGGTCCTATTTTATTTATTGTTAATTGCCTTGTATGTGTTACAGGGACTCTGTCGCTTGTTGCATTTTGCACTATTTGACCTCTGAACAAGGCTCCTGTGAGCCGAAACGCATCAGGTCATATACTGTCTTTTGTGTGTGTGTGTGTATTTGTAACTTTGACCATTTTATGAGGCTTTATTTGGGCCCCTACTAGGTTTTTATATGTCTTTGTAATAAACACTCTTTTGTACACTTACTTATGTTTTCAACTTTTGGACCTCAATAAGTTTTCTAAACTTCCTTTGGAGGTTTAGACCTCCAAAGAATACCAGGGACATGATGTGGAGGCAGGCAATGGCAAACCACCTCTGAATGTCTCTTGTCTTGAAAACTCTACGGAGTCATCATAAGTCAGCTTTGACTTGATGGCACTTTCCACCACCCCCAAAATATTATGATATGGTTGAGATCTTCTCTCAAGGCTTTTG
This sequence comes from Gekko japonicus, assembly GCF_001447785.1. Taxonomy (NCBI): domain Eukaryota; kingdom Metazoa; phylum Chordata; class Lepidosauria; order Squamata; family Gekkonidae; genus Gekko; species Gekko japonicus. The sequence goes on along the minus strand of NW_015170912.1, from coordinate 78,018 downwards.
CATAGATGTTTTTGATGGCTGGTGGCTACCGGCTAGGGCTGCCAAGTCCCCCCGGGGGGTGGGGAAATCCCCGCCCCAGAGAACCATTCCCTGCTGCCAGCGGATCAGGACCCAAGGGGAGTTATGACGCTGGGCACGCTGGGGACGGGGCCACGACCATCCAAGGGGGAAACTCTATGTTTGCCCCTTGGATGGTCGTGGCCCTGCCCCCAGCATGCCCGGCATCATAACTTCACTTCCTGGTGACGTGCGTGTGGTGCATGCGCGCTTTGCATGCATGCGCATAGGACGCCGGACAGGAGTCCCCTGCTCCCGATGATTTTCGACTTCGCAACCCTACTACTGGCTACCAGGTACACTCCATCAGTTTGGATAGCAGCTCAAGGAAACAGTTTGACAGTTGGAAAGTATCCAGGAAAGAAGGGGAAAAAACCCTTAGTTTTAGAAGCTAGCTGGCAAAAAAACCCACAAAAAACCCCAGCCATGAGTAAGATGGCTGCTTTGAAGCCTTAAGCAGTGTCTGCTGCACATATTCAACTTGGGTAGAAACAAATATTGGCAGCCTCTGGCACATCCCCAGGAGTGGCATGCCAATCCGTTTTGTATTGCACAGCAGCTCCCTTGCACCACCTCAAAAACAGGAATGTAATTAAACTAGGGTAGACATGGCCAAAGCGGAGAGATGGAAGGACAGGCTGGAAACCAGCAGGATTCTGGGGGGAGATCCCCTCCCTGGTAAAACATCAATTGTTTACAACTGGAATCTTAGGCTTGCCAAGTCCCCCCGGGGGGGCGGGAAACCCCCCGCCCCAGAGGCCCATTCCCTGCCGCCGCCGGATCGGGCCCTGGGGGGAACTCCACCCCGACGTGCACGTCACCAGGAAGTGATGCAACCACACCGGGCACGCTGGGGGCGGGGCCACAGTCATCCAAGGGAAAACTCTATGGTTTTCCCTCGGATGGTCGTGGCCCCGCCCCCAGCGTGCCCAGCATCGTCACGTCACGCGCACGCTCCAGGATCGACCCGGGAGTCCCCCGCTCTGGAACAAGGTGAGACTTGGCAACCCTATGGAATCTGCAGAGTGGTAGTTCTGAGAATGAAAGCTGGAAGTAGACTTATTTTAGTCTCTTATTCTCAGGTCAGGAAAAAGGGAGAGTATGTCTTGGTGGTCAGAGCATCTGATTTGCCCACAGAAGCTCTGAGGTTCGGCCCCCCCACACACCTTCAGTTTAAAAAGGATGAGGTAGTACGTGAAGTGAAAGACCTCTGCCAGAGGCCCAGAGAGCAGCAAATAATCCTATCCTCAATAGGCCAACAATCTGATTCAGTATAAGGCAGTTTCCCGTGTTCATGGCTGGTGTTGCCAGGTCCCTCCTGGCAACCAGTGGGGGTCTGGGTAGACTCACAAGAAGTGGGAGCGAAGCCTTGTTGCTGGTGATGCAGTGACATCACTTCTGGTGTGCACCACAAGTTACATCATCATTTTGCCAGTATCACAGAGACACTCTGGTATTTGGCAACCCTAGTTCATGTGCTGGCAAACCAATATCTCCACAAGTAGACTCCCCCCCCACACACACACACACGGCTCAAAAAGGTTATTGACTGAGGGTTTTTTTTAAAGTAAAATGTCAGGCTTGTTTGCTCTGTCCTGAACCTGCAGGTTTTGTGAGAACAGACTTTGTTACCTTTCCCCAAGAGGGGAAAATGACACGAAGTTCCTTGGAAGTTGCCCAACCCTGGTTCTGTCCACCCGTGATATCAAGCTGATGCATTAGCCCATGATTTCTTTTCTCAAATAATACAGCTGCTACTTTACAAGACCTCTGGTCACAATCACAGCAGCAGGACACAAAGCTATGCTCCCTCTAAGATGTGGAGTCTTGTGGGCAAAAATTCTACTTTGTGAGCAACTGGCATTAAAGCTGTGAGTGAGCAATTTGGCTGCTGCATAAATTAGTTTGCTCTGGTCAGAGGTCATTTCGGGGGGGAACGCGGGGGAACACAGTTCCCCCGGGTGAGGTGCAGGGGGGCGGGGCACATGACGATGCCCCGCCCCCTGCTTCCGGCCGCCCCGCTTCCAGTCCTCATTCAGCCAGGAGGAGGCAGGAGAAGAGGGAGGGTAAGTTGCTTCCTCCCCGCCTCTCCCCACCCCTGTCTGCCTGGGGCCAGGGAAGGCCTTCACGGGGCTTCCTCGCACTCCCGCTGGCCTTGCAGGTCCACCGCCGGGCCCCTGATGTCAGGGGGTGTGGCATATGCTAATGAGTTATGCTAATGAGTTCCCCTAGCTCTTTTTCTACGAAATGACCCCTGTCTGGAGCCATCCTTCCTGAGTTAAGACAAAATGTGTGAGCTGGAGACTAAAAAACTGTGAGCTAGCTCACACTAACTCAGCTTAGAGGGAACACTGGTAGCCACCCCCCTTTTGTGAAAACTAAAAATTGGCTGGCAAATCTTTGTGTACATTTTATAGGAGAAACCAAATCCAGCAGTAAATAAACATCTTTTCTTTTTCTGGTATGTCGTGGAGCTAGAAATCCTCTGGTTACAATTCTGGTTACCCAAGTCACCTGATGGAAGGATAAGTGCACTATATTGTTCCATAACCTCAGGGCAAAAACCACACCTGTTGCTTTAGAAACACAAGCAAGCAAGAACTAGAACTGGCACATTATGCCTTTGGCTTTGGCAGAGAGAGGCAAGCAGCACACCGCTTAATCCTTCCACCATTGGGTGTTGAAATGACTTGTTTGCCTAACACTGAGTTGCTGAGATCTTTTCTTCTTCAGCTGTTCATCCAGTTTCCCTTAACGTTTGAATGGGGCATTGCCAATTCACACCTTTGTAAGGATTACATTACCATGTTACAGAGTTGTCCATTGATTATAGAACATTATTTTGGCATCCAATGTGGAGCATGGGTACAACCTGTAAAAGGTGCTCTACTCTTTGCATCCATTCCTCTTCTAGATGTCTTTCAAAATATTGTTTATTTGAACAAAAGAGGTGTGTATGGTGTTGTGATTAGCCTCTTTAAGAGGCTAATCCAGATTATGCCTCAGTGCAAGCAGGAGAGAGAGTTCACTTCCCCGCTAATAAACTGCAGGACCACTGAGCCTACATGAACTGTTCAAGAATAGGCCAGAACAATCCTTAAAGTTGCCAACCTCCAGGTGGGGCTGGGGATCTCCCGTAATTACAACTGATCTCCAAATGACAGAGATTGGTTCCCCTGGAGAAAATGGCTGCTTTGGAGGATGGACTCTGCTGCATTATACCCCCCCCACACTGAGGACCCTCCCCTTCCCAAACCCCACCCTCCACAGACTCCATCCTAGGGTTGCCAGCCCTGGGTTGGAAAATACCCCGATACTTTGGGGGTGGATCCAGGAAAGGGTGGGGTTTGGGGAGGGGAGGGGCCTCAGCATGGCACAGTGCCATAGAGTCCACCCTTCAAAGCAGCCCTTTTCTCCAGAGGAGCTGATCTCTGTCAGCTGGAGATCAGTTGTAAAGGTGGGAGATCTCCAGGCCCAACCTGGAGGCTGGCAACCCTACTCCATCCCCAAATCTTCAGGTATTTCCTGCGTAAGAATTGGCAACCCTAACAATCCTGGGCCTAATGGACAAGAATTAGCTTTAGTTAAATATTGTATTTTTTTTCAAGCCAAGTTACCTGCCCTGATGTTCAGTGTTAAATAATGAACCATTACAGAAGAACAAAAGACGTCCAAATATAAAAAACAGACAAATACAAATCTCTTCCTTTTTATTGATTGACTATCAAATGTATAATTTTAAAGTTGCAATCTTTTTAATGTTTAGTTTATACTGTTCTTGTACCTTTTGCGTTTGTTCTCTCCCCAGTGTTTTGACTGTGGACTACACATATATGATTTCAGTTACTTCTTATTGTTCCTGCATTGTTTTATATAAAAACACTTATAAATAAAAAGTTTTTAAAAATGAACCATTAAGTTAAAAGAAATTGGGTATTTGCTGTTGTTCCACTATGCAATATTTAGTGAGGAGGATGCGATTCACCAAGGGATTCCAGCCTCCAGGTGGGACCTTGGGATCCTCTGGAATTACAGCTCATCTCCAGACTACAGAGATCAGTTCTTCTTGAAAAAATGGATGCTTTGGAGAGTAGTCTCTATGGCATTATACTCCACTGAAGTCCCTGTCCTCCCCAGGCTCTATCCCCAAATCTCCAGGAGTTTCCCAACCTGTATCTGGCAAAAAAAACCCCCATCCCCCGCCAGTGGCCAGGGCAGACCTGACAACCCAAGATCAATCTGTAGTGAAAACACCCAGAAACTGCCAGAATAATTTGATACCAGAGTTGCCCTGCCTTGCCCTCTCCTCCTTTTTGGGGTCAGGAAGCAATTTTCTCCAGGCCCATTTGGCCAGGGATCCTGGAGGGTTTTTGTTTTTGCTCTCTTCTGGGCATAGAGCAGTGGTCACTGGGGGTATGAGGGGAGGTGTTTGTAAATTTCCTGCATTGTCTAGGGGGTTGGACTAGATGACCCTGGAGGTCCCTTCCATCTCTATGATTCTATTATTCCTTTCTTTTCCATATTACTGCTGGGTCACTACAGAAATGGCTGCACTGGGCCATATAGAAGAATTTGATGTTAGTCAACAAGCCTCTTGGGACTGTTATGCTGAAAGATTATTTTACTGTCTAGAAGCTAATACAATTGAAGGGGAAGAACAGTGTGCAATTTTGCTGAGTGTCTGCGGAACAAAAATATTTGCGGTTGTCCATTCTCTAACAACTCCTGCACCGATACTAAAACCTATGATGAACTGGTAGCTCTGTTTTTTGCTCACAATCATCTGTTGCCCTGCAAAGGTTTCAGTTTTTTTAAGCATGAGCAGTATAGCAGACTACATTGCACAGCTCCATGACCTTGTTAAATGTTGTGAGTTTGGGGATCTCCTAGATCAGTGGTGGCGAACCTATGGCACGGGTGCCAGAGGTGGCACTCAGAGCCCTCTCTGTGGGCACGTGTGCCATCGCCCCAGCCAGGCCCAGACCACCATTAAAGTGTCGCATTCTCTACCAAATAATTTAAAGTAAATGAAAGCATTTGGGATTGCTTTCCTTACTTTGTTTGTATCATCTTAAGTTAATGTATGAGTTGTTTTTTCTAAAGTAAAACCTCAGTATTCAGGTTCTTTTTCTACGAAATGACCCCTGAATACATCTCAACCACTAATCAATGTGGCCAGGCTCTGGACCATTTAAGCTGGCACGCTAAATCTGTGTGTGCATTTTCAACAAGTATCATGAGGCATTCTGACAAGCGGCTATTCCCACAAGACTTCACATTGTGCAAGACATTTCATACCTATTTCTTTGTCAATGGAAGCATCACAAGAATCACCCTTTAGGCCAGTGGTGGCGAACCTATGGTACGGGTGCCAGAGGTGGCACTCAGAGCCCTCTCTGTGGGCACGCGTGCCATCGCCCCAGCCAGGCCCAGACCATAATTAAAGTGTCGAATCCTCTGCCAAATAATTTTAAGTAAATGAAAGCATTTGGGATTGCTTTCCTTACTTTGTTTGGATCATCTTAAGTTAATGTATGAGTTGTTTTTTCTAAAGTAAAACCTCAGTATTCAGGTTAAATTGCGGTGTTGGCACTTTGCGATAAATAAGTGGGTTTTAGGTCGCAGTTTGGGCACTCGGTCTCTAAAAGGTTCGCCATCGCTGTCCTAGATGGCTCGCTATGAGATTGGCTCATCTGTGGAGTCAAGGATGAGGCCATCCAGTGGTGCCTCCTCTCTGAACAGAATCTTGCTGCTGCACAACATCAAGTATTAACACCTGAAGCTTCTCCATGTAATGTCCAAGACGTTCTCAGCACACACGCCACTGATGTCCACACACTCCAATAAAACCAAGAATCAGATAATAAGCAAATAAGCATACGCTCACATCTGAATTAATTGGATTACGCAAGCTAAAGAATGCATCTACATGTTTAAGGTGTGGAGGACAATATAAAGTGAATGCAAATTTAGGAAGGCTGGTTGTCACACCTGCAAGAAGAAGGGTCACACAGAAAGAGTTTGTCAGTTAAGGGCTAAGTCCAGAAAATAAAGAGATGGGGGAGGGAAGCATTTGGCCTCAAACTGCCCATGATTTGAAGATTTTTTTCTGAGGAAGAGGTGCAAATATTTTACTCCATTCAACATGTTCATGCTATGGAGAGTGGTGGTGGAAAACGTCATCAAGTCCCAGCTGACTTATAGCGATCCTGTGGTGTTTTCAAGGCAAGAGACATTCAGAGGTGGTTTGCCATTGCCTGCCTCTGCATCACGACCCTGGTATTCCTTGGAGGTCTCCCATCCAAATACTAGCCAAGGCCAACCCTGCTTAGATTCTGAGAGCTGGAGAGATCAGGACAGAAATGACTGCAGCTGTAGAGATAAATGGTCAAAACTGTGACATGGAAGTCAACTTTGGGGCTCGGTTCTCCATCATACACAACAACACACTTTTACAGCTATTCCAGGACCATCCTCCTAAATTACAGAGATCAATATGTCACCTTCATGACTACAATAGACTGTTCACATTTTTGGAAGCTGTGGTGTAGATGTCCGTTATGGATCTGTCACTACCCTTGTTGATCACAAAAAGAATCATAAAAGTCTGCCGGGAAGAAACTGTTTCACACTGTTGGGAATCAGTGTCCAAGGAGTGCATATTGTCTGTCCAGCGATACTGGGAAAACTAGCATCTGAGTTCCCACACGTATTCACTGAAGCATTAGAAGCATACAAGGGCCACCAGTGACTTATCACCTGGATCCAGCCATAACACCTATTTGTTTGAGGGGCTGGAATGTTCCTTTTGCCCTGAGGCCAAAGACTGATGCAGAACTTGATTGGCTCATTGCACACTGAATTACTAATCTGGTGGCTCACACAACCTGAGCCACCCCTATTGTTCCTGTCTTGAAACCTAATGGTAATCTAAGCATTTGTAGGGATTACAAATGTACTGTAATTAAGGCACTCAATCAAGACACATACCTAGTGCTTGCCATAAACCAGTTATTGTCTGCCCTTGCAGGGGGGAATTTGTTTGCTAAACTTGACCTTGTTCAGGCCCATCATCCACTGATAGAGGATGACAGGGCTGCAGATATCCAAATCATTATTTCACATAGAGGGGCTTTCCATGTGAAACTTTTTCAGTTTGGAATCTCACCAGGAATTTTTCTGCGCTTTATGGAAACTCTGATAGCAGGTATTCCTGGGGTTTTGCCTTTCTTTGATGGTATGTTACAGTGCAATCCTAAACCATGTTACACTCTTCTAAACCCATTCACTTCAATGGATTTAGAAGGGTGTAACTCTGTTTAGGAGCTGCAGTGGCTCAAGTGGTTAAGACGCTGAACTGCAGGCTGTGGAAGGTCAGTAGTTCAGCAGTTCGAGACCCGGGTGCCGCATGACGGAGTGAGCTCCCATCTCTAGTTCCAGCTCCTGCCAACCTAGCAGTTCGAAAGCAAGAAATTGCAAATAGATAAATAGGTACCACTTTTGGTGGGAAGGTAACAGCGTTCCGTGCGCCTTGGTGTTTAGTCATGCCGGCCACATGACCACGGAAACATCTTCGGACAGCGCTGGCTCTTCGGCTTTGAAACGGAGATGAGCACCGCAACCCTAGAGTTGGATTCGACTGGCTTTCGAGCAAGGGAACCTTTACTTTTACTTTTACTCTGTTTAGGATTGCACTGTTAATCATGATTCGGAAGAGCAACTCATGAATCAACTCCAAAAAGTTCTGCAGTAGTTTGAACTTTCAGGCATCCCAGTTAAGAAAGAAAAATGCCAGCTGGGAGTTTCCAGCATCACCTTCCTGGGATACCAGATTGATGCACCTGGTATCCATCTGCAACAGGTACAGTAAAAGCAATACAAAATGCCCCTAGACCAAAATGCAGCCAAGATCTTCAAGCAGTGCTGGGATTCCTAAATTTTTATCATGCTTTCTTAAAAAAGCAAAGCCACTATAGCAGAACCAGTTTGATGTAGTGGTTAAGTGTGCGAACTCTAATCTCTGGGAGAACCGTGTTTGATTCCCCACTCCTCCACATGAAGCTGCTGGATGACCTTGGGCAAGCCATAGTTCTGTCAGAGCTGTCCTTGAAAGAGCAGTTTCTGTCAGAGCTCTCTTAGCCCCACTTATCTCACAGGGTGTCTGTTGTGGGGAGGAGAAGGGAAAGGAGTCTGTAAGTCTCTCTGAGACTCTGAGTGAAGGGCGGGGTTTAAATCCAACCTCCTCCTCCTCCTCTTCTTCTTCCTCCTCCTCCTCCTCCTCCTCCTCTTCTGTTAAATAAAGGTGCTCAGTGGAAGAGGACTCGCAAAGATGAAGACACATTTCTGAGTGCAAAGAAGCTACTGATTTCTCACGGTTTCTGTTCAATATAATGAGCAGAGACCTCCATCCATTACATGTGATGCCTCACCATTTGGAGGTGGGGGCTGTTCTCAATCACATACTATCAGAGGCACCGATTGTCTTTTATTCTAGGTCAGTGACCTCAACTGAAGAAACTATGCCAAGAGTGATAGAGAAGCTTTGGCTATTGTGACAGGAGTTTAAAAATTTCACAATTACAAGTACGGAGGTTCTTTTGAAATCCAGACCACAGGCTGCTTCTTTGGAATTTTCACTACTGACGAGCCTCTCATTCTGTCTCCCTGCATACAACACAGGGATGGGCACAAACTACGTTTTTGTGGCTTGTTTTAGTTTGTGGCCAAACCACAAACCAATATGAACCAGGAGTTGGTTTGTGAATGGAACCACTTCATAACGGTTTGTGACCAGTGTTCCCTCTAAGCTGAGTTAGTGTTAGCTAGCTCACAGGTTTTTAGCCTCCGGCTCACACATTTTTGCCTTGGCTCAGGAAGGAGGGCTCCAGAGCCAATTAATTTCTGCTGTAGCCAAATCACTCGCTCACAGCTTTAATGCCAGTAGCTCACAAAGTAGAGGTTTTGCTCACAAGACTCCACAGCTTAGAGGGAACATTGTTTGTGACCCTTGCTTTCTGCTCCCACAAAAAGTGGTGGGAGAACCCCTGCTTTCTGCTCCCCATCACTTTTTGCGGGTAGCAGAAAGCAGGGGTTTCCCTGCGAAAAGCAGCAGGAAGCAGGGGTTTAAATGGCTCCAAACCATTTAAACCCCTGCTTTCTGCTCCTACCGAAAAACAGCTGAGCTGTAGGGAGAGGAACCCCTATTTTCTGCTCCCCAGTAGGAGTAATGCATAAATAATAAATGGAATAGAACTTGCTTAAGATAAGAGTGTGCAGAAACTATTTTTTTTGGGGGGGGGGAATAATTTTCTCTCTCTCTGTTCACTCAATCTCTTGCCACCCACCAAAACATCCAGCATTTTCACACATGATAATACTGATTCCACTGAAACGACAAGCTCTTTAAAAACTTGGTAATTGCTAGAATGTTGTAACAATCAATCACCACTTACCTATTAACATTTAAATGATACGTTCCCAGTTTTCATTTGCCAAAAGCAAAAACAGAAAAAAACAAAATGAAGTCCCCAGCGCTTTTCACTGAAGAGAGGTAAGGGGAAAGATGTGGGCAGTTTTTGTCCTGATTTCTTAGAAGGGAGTGGAGAGGAGAAGCTGCAAGGTGGCTGGAAGGGGTACTATGATATGTGGACAGATCAGAACGGGGACTTATGAGCAGTATAGTATCCTGCAGTATAGTGTCCTGCACAAGTATTTTCTTTAAACTGATATTTAGTATTGCACTTTTGCACTATAATGATCCAGTGCCACCTATATTTTTCACATTTTAATAGAACCATTATACTGCTATAGCACATGTGCAAACAAAGAGGAGCCACAACAACAACAACAACATGGCAACTGCAATGACATCAATAGCCAATGTGGAATCACTGTATGGAACACTGGAAAGGAAAAGTTGGACAAGGTGCTGAAAATTCCCTTGTGTAGAAATTCTATCACCAACATGCATGCCTGCATTTGTGGCACCAATGGAAGTAACACAGTGACCATGAGGAAGTCCCTTAGGAAAGCACAAAAATGGATTACTGGCAGTGTTCCCTCTAAGCTGAGTTAGTGTGAGCTAGCTCACAGTTTTTTAGCCTCTGGCTCACACATTTTTGTCAGGAAGGAGGGCTCCAGAGCAAACTAATTTATGCAGTGGCCAAATGGCTTGCTCACAACTTTAATGCTAGTAGCTGACGAAGTAGAATGTTTGCTCACAAAACTCCACAGCTTACAGGGAGCACTGGTATTGGGCAGAAGGCTGTCCTTGCTCCTGGTTTAGCAACATTTGTAACCTGACCACAAGCACACAAATAGACATGCGTTGCTTTCCAACTCTAGACTGGGAAATCTCTGGAGATTTGAGGGCAGAACCTGGGAAGGGCAGGGTTAGGGGAGAGGAGGGGAGGGGAGGGACCTGAGCGGGATACAATGCCCTAGAATCCACCCTGCAAAACATGCATTTTTTCCAGGGGAACTGATCTCTGTTGTCTGGAAATGAGCTGTAATTCCAAGGGATCCTCAGGTCCCACCTGAAGGTCCCTCCACGGCCATGAGTCGGTGCCTTGCAAACTGCACAATTCTATATGAAGAAGGATTGTTTTTGTTTCCCGGCTAGCAGGAATTTTGACCTGCGTAAATAATAGAGGCATGAGCTTTAAAAAAAATGCGAAGTTATTTAAAACATAAAATCCAATTCACCAGTTGGGGTGTTTTTAGGTACAGTGATGGCCATAAGCAAGTGAGCTGGAAGCACTGCTTGCTGGGAAATGCAATGAGACAAGACAGGAAACAGGACCGAAGAGACTGGCCTGGGCAGGGTGGGCTTTGTTTATTTTACCTAGAGATGTGGCAGTTGTCGCTCCTGTTTATAAAATAATCCTGGCTTGCAACTGAACTTGTCATTCAGTTGCTCAGCACTACACTAGCATCTGGCATAGTTTAGGAGCTAAGCAACATACGAAGGAACAGCTGGTGCTGGATTATTCGTTCATTCAGACTTTTATCTTGCTTTGTCCTTGTGCCTCCTGGATAAATATTTTGTTCTTGCTAACACTTTCCTATTGTAAACCTATAAAATAGTCTCTTGTATTGTATTCACATCACAGATTAATATATTTTATATTAATACGATCATATTATATTTAATATGAATATGAATATATTTGATATTATATTTAATGTTGTTGTTGTTGTTAAGGACATTGTTCTCTGTGGTATAAACAACAATTAGGTTTTGTTTGGAGGGCCCATGAACTGTGAGGTGTCATTCATTTATTGTCTTTGGGGATCTGAACTGAATAGTGATCCTGAGTACATACTCATATGCTTTTGTACTTAGAATCATAGAATCATCGAGTTGAAAGGGACCTTCAGGGTCCAACCCCCTGCACAATACAGGAAATTCACAAATACCTCCCCCCCAACCCATACCTCCCCCCCATGCTTGTTATTTATTTTCTAATATCTTGGTCCTCTAGCAGATGATTATCACTCCTTAAGTAGTAATCATAGGAGTACTTATTAAAGCTGGAGAAAATAAACCATAAAGATATCACAAACATGTTCTTTAAACTGATGGGGGGGGGGGGACATTATCATATGCCACTACCAAGCCAAGGTCTGTTTGATTAGACAGAAGAACAGAGAAGCCTGTGTTTGATTGACATGCAACACCAAAAAGTTATCATGCCCCACGTTTAGCTTTTATTAAAAAATGTTTTGCCCTATCATTTTAAGAAGCTGTGTGCTTTCCTTCAATGTGGCTTTTAGACTGACATGAAATAATTCTAAATACTCATCATAAAGGTAAAGGTAAAGGTTCCCTTGCTCAAAAGCCAGTCGAATCCGACTCTAGGGTTGCGGTGCTCATCTGCGTTTCAAAGCCGAAGAGCCAGCGCTGTCCGAAGACGTTTCCATGGTCATGTGGCCAGCATGACTAAACACCGAGGCGCACGGAACGCTGTTACCTTCCCACCGAAGTGGTACCTATTTATCTACTTGCAATTTCTTGCTTTCGAACTGCTAGGTTGGCAGGAGCTGGAACTAGAGACAGGAGCTCACCCTGTCTTGCGGCACCCGGGTCTTGAACCGCTGAACTACTGACCTTCTACAGCCTGCAGTTCAGCGTCTTAACCACTTGAGCCACCGCAGCTCATCATAAGGTTACTATAAATTTTGAGGCTGCTAAGTAACTGTTGCCAAACCCAATTCTAATTCAGGGTTGGACTCCTGGTGGCATAGTGCAATCTGAGCGCAGTAAGGAGTGTGTGTGCCTTGCCTAAGGTGAGCCTGATATGACTAAGGCTCCGATCTCAATCTGGCCTAGATATCTGACCATCCCTGATTTTTTAAAGTCCGTGTAAAATGACTAGAAGCTAGTTGTCTCAGCCCAATATTAACAGATATATGTCACATTTGGGATGGCACAGTCACAACTTTTCTTAAGAAAGTTTCACCTCTCTTTTCCTGCCAATGGTGGGACCAGTCAGAAAATGTCAATGAATGTGAATCACTCCTCCGGTCACTTGGGGCAGTATTATTTTATTCAAAGGTCAACAAAATACCATATTCTTTGTGTGCTATGGCTCTCTGTGGCTTGGAGAAGAGAGGGGAGGCCTTTGTCTGAAGACTCAAAGCATTTCTCAACACTCCCTGGAGCAGCAGCACTATGTCTTGTGAATAAAATGATGAAATCATGTGAGGAAAGATCAGAACAGGGACTTGTGAGCAGTATAGTATCTTGCAGAAGAAAGACTGCCTCTGTAGAGGGAGCGGTGTGGTAGTATACAGACTGGAGTACCAGGTTCAATTTAAAGCTTTGTGCACCATTAGGAAAATGCAGCCAGTTGCCAGCGGTGACCAGAACTCCTGTCACATCTTCCATGGCTATCTTTATTGGTCCAGAAGGTGGAGAACTAGCCCACTGCCATATAGATTGTGTGCCTTCCAGTCCACAGAGTGCAAAGAGGCTGTGTGCCTGCTCCCCCCTCAAGTGCTGATTGTCAGTGCCAGAGGGCAGTTGTATAGCTTACATCTGCATATTTCCCAAAGCTGTCTTCATTTACAATAGTGTTACATCCCCTTACACATTCATGCATTCATTATTTTATTATTCATTTAGAAACATAAACCCAACAAAAGTTTCCTGAGCCAGCTATCAACGTGGCAGTAAAATAATAAAAAATTACAGAAGTACAAATACAATATAAATGGCTGGAATGGAATAACAACTGGCCACAGAATCACAGACAGCCTGCCATAAAATCTAATTCAGCAGCAGCTAAGAACTGTATTGCAGACAAAAAAAAAATAGCTGACCCACATGAATGGGTACAAACAATATAAAAACGGAACAAAAACTCCATGTCTGGCTAGGTGCCAGGTCAGTGTCTTTGAGGAAAAGGCTGTTTCCCCTAGTGGCTGCCTACCTCACTTGAGAAGGAAGGGGCACTTTGGAGAAGCCTGGTTTCCAAAGATGAGTGAAGACAGGGAGATTATCACTGGTGATGACAAACTAATGCTTATCATTGCCTATTAGGATGTATGAGTATTTTAACAGTAGCCTTTGTGGACTATTCATCACTGGATATTTAGGAATAAATTCTGTCACTTACTTCCAAGTAAATGTGCAGTGAATTGGGGTTGTGAGAGCTCTTTCCTGTTCAGTGTCAAATTTTACTGTTTCAGGAACTGATGCACTACTAGATTTACAGTATTTGGTTTAATGTTTGTTTATAAACATACCTTTTTGGGGTGTGACACAATTTTATTGACTACTGTGTCAAAATAATATCAACGGGACTTTCAAAAAGGGAAACTGTTTGAAAACCAATGAATAACAAGCATTGTTGATTAAAGTGCTTTTACAAATATTAGGTTGTGCCCTATTAGGTTGTGCCCAGGCATTAACTTTGCTTCTGGTGTCTGACTGCTTTTTTCTGAACTCTTTGTGATCTGTATTTCAGAAACTGTTTCCCTGTTTGATTTGGCAAGCAGCTTTAGGCCTTGACAAGCATGTTCCAATTATTCAGGTGAAGTGAGCCCTGAATTTAGTTGCTAGGGGCTGGGCTGGATTGTGATGCAGAAGTATATTAATTCAGTGGAACAAAGGAGTGCAAGTAAGGTGAGAGCAAAACAAACATATCTTATTTTCAGAAGGGATGCTGAGTTCCACCCTTAGTCCAGATGCGTCAATGGTGACTCTTGTTAAAGCAAGATGCAGATCTAAAGAGACAGTTTTTATTTGAATGCACATTATAGTCAATAAAATTATCTGATTACATTTTAATTCTAGGCATGGGGAGTGGGGGAAATTCATTTCTCTAAACAGCATCAGTGTCTACAAATACTCTGAATAAGAAAACCATAGAGTTTTACCCTCAAACCAGAGCATCCCACACAACATCACCAATGGGAAGATGTCACATCCGGGTGATGTCACTGTGTTGGGGAACATCCCAGAATGCCTCCAAACCCTCCCACCAGTGAAACAAGGGGACCTCGCAACACTAGTCAGGGTCCACAACCTTTTTGAGTCTGTGGGAACCTTCGGAATTCTGACACAGGGTGGAGGCTGAATCACAAAATGGTTGCCACAAGAGGAGGAACCAAACACAAAATGTCAGGGAGAAAGATTCTACATTACTCTAATGGTAACTCTTCAACATTTCAGGAAGACGCTCTGTTTAACGGAATGCCACTAGTAAGAAAGGGAGGGCAGGAAGAAGCATTCGCTTTGCGGATGCCACTTTCATTGTATTTTGATTAGAGAAGACAGATGGACCTGCTTGGGTGGTGTAGCAGAGGAGTGGGGTCTATACTTTCCCCCAAAAGGAACATTTGCACAAATACACAAAGTAAAATGGGCATAAAGCAAAGGTGATGTTTTGTTCACTAGTACTAGCCTTCTATTCAGGAGCAGACTAGGGAGTTCAAATTTGCCAGGAGCAATCCAGGTTGAGTGGCCCCTGGTCATAGGGTTGCCAGCACAGCTCTGGCAATGCTGAGGAGACACAGGGAACAGAGCCCTAACAACTGGCATTGTATGGTCTGCAAAATTGACAGCGAAGTCACTACATTGTGGTGATACTCTTAAGATTAAGGGCCTTTTTAGCCATGGTGACAATCCTCACATTCCCTTTCTAGAGGTGCAGTGTGTCTTGATCCACGCTTGGATCATCTGCTCACCTGGGGGTCCTGCCTGGCTCTCCATCCTACCACATGCCCATGGGGAGGGCCCGGCCAAGACCACCATCTAGCCTAGAAGCAAAGGGAGGAGCTTCCATGAGGTCAGTTGGGTGAGCATGTGGCTTAAAGGGCCTTTATAGCCATTTTGTAGTTGTGCAGTTAAGCCCATGGGGATGTGGCCTGTTGAAAGAGTAGTGGAGGAGGGGCTGGCACATGGCTAGAGAAACAATGGGTGGGACCTCTTGCAAGGTTCTTTTCCCTCATAAGAACTCAAGGTCTCTCACTGGACAAAGGGGAGTAGGAACACTGGCCAAGGAGGAGCAGATAGGACACCTCCAAGTTGCAAAGAAAGTGCTCTCAGAGGGGAGGAGAAGGAACATGGGGACTGCCCTGCAACTCTTTCTGCTCTCTGTTCTGAGGCCTAGCAGGCCTCCTTGAGGGAAGAAGAAGAGGAGGAGGAGGAGGAGGAGGAGATTGGATTTGTACCCCGCCTTTCACTTGGAGTCTCAGAGCGGCTTACAAACTCCTTTCCCTTTCCCTCCCCACAACAGGCACCCTGTGAGGTAAGTGGGGCTGAGAGAGCTCTTTCAAGAACTGTCCTTGAGAGAAAAGTTCTGAAACAGAAGGCTCATTTGAGGCACCATCTGGGAAGCTGCATGAAGCTGCCTTATATTGAAGCTGAGCATTGATCCATCAAAGTCAGGTACTGTTTACTCAGACTTGCAGCTGCTGTCCAGGGTCTCAGGCAGAGAGCTTTCATTTGAGCTACCACCTGATCCTTAGGTCGGGAGATGCCAGCGGTTGAATCTGGGACCTTCCACATGATGATCTAATGTTCTGCACTGAACTGGAGCAATACTGCTGCCTCCCTACCCCAAGGAGCATGGAACTGAACCAGCACCCTGCACTGCACTTCTTCCCTGAATACAAAAAAGAAAACAACATAAAGCCAGCCCCCTCGATGTCACTTCCTGGCTTCTGTGAGTACAGTTGGCAGGCATCTCTGGGAAGGCATTCCCCCATTTATGGTCAGTTGCATTGCACTTTACAGGCTTATGTGGGTAACCTTTAAGCCATTTTTGGTTTCCTACATGTCAGGAATGGGGATATTAGCATTAAGTAAGGTTAGACTTCTTCCATTGGCTTCTCTAAGCCTTCTGAGTGAATGATACTCTGGGAAATGTAAATAAAAAAGTAGACCAGCCTGTTTTTATTTTTTGTAAAATGATACACACAGTTGAATGGATTAATTTTTACCCGGAAGAGGACACTACCTTTTTTTCATAGTACGCCTTTAAGACCAAAATGACAAATACATATTATCTAACAATAAACAAAGATTAGCATGTGAGTATTTACATGTTGTCCTCTGCATTCCATCTGAGAACCACTTCTTTGATAAATCCACCTTCTGATGATGTGGTGCTATTGCCTGGGTCCCATCTGATTTTGTATCTTCCTCTGCTGCCTCATTGCACACTGGTGAAAATGCTCCAATCAGACTTGGTTGAATTATTATGCTTGGGTAAAATTGTTGTCAATGCCGTGGAAAATCCACCAGGAACTGAAAACTGGTGGATCTTCCTTTCTTGTTCCCGCTCTCCCTTACGTTATCTCTCTGTAGGAAATGTTCCAATATTTTCGAGTTACTTTCCCCCTTCCAGTTAGAGATTTCGACAGTGACAGGGTATGTTTATGTGGTGACAAAGAAGTGGAAAATGTGGGTCATTATTATTTTGCATTGTCATTTATAAATCACCACCATAAATAAGTTATTTTAACTGGAATGTTTTATTGATAAATATACGAAAGACCTGAGCTTCCTCTTCAATGAGGTTATCAACCAAAATTTTGTACTATTTTGCTCTGTTTGCTGCCAAACATAGACAGTTTGTTAATGCTCAAGCAAAAGAGAAAAGTTTGTTAATGCTAATGCAAAAGATTGTCATGAGGTTTTGCTAACATAAAACACTTGTAGTCTGTTTTTGGTATGTACCTAGTCTTGTCTATATGTTTTCTCTTTCTTTTTATCGTTGTGCTTTATAGCTAAGACAGCAAAAGTTAGTGTTTCTTTCTATAACACATCTAAATACAATCTTTTAGTAGCATGTAAGAGGCACCATGACCATACACAGAGTCAGTGTAATTCAGGGGCTGAACATAATTTTTGGCTACTTAGAGTAATGTCCTTGTTTAGCCATGAATATCCGGCCTCAATATCCTTCTGCAAATAAAAAAGACCTCCCTTTTTTCTATACAAGATTATTCATAGTAATAAACTGGATCAAGGGCTGTTTGATTAACTGCTTCAGAATTTCCAGTTCCATATATAAATCAAGATTCTGCTGTCACAATCATAAAGAATCTAGTGAAAGCTTGAAAAGAGGCTGGTCAGAAAGTTCAGGACTCCATACAGCTCCCTGCTCCTATCTATACTCCAAGTACTCTAAACACATTCTCTTCTGCCATGGCTTCAGTTTTTGCCAAAAATTCCAAATTTAAAAACATGAAACTCAGAAGCAAAAAACCCCAAATAACCCCCCATGCATTGAGAAATATGTATTACTCTTAACAATTGTATGTGCACAATAAGTCTCATTAATTATAATGTACTTCCAAGTAAATCTGCAGTCCTATGCAGATTTACCACTGACCTTAGTGAGAGCTATTTCCAAGAGCCCACCCTGGCGGGGAGGGCAGGGTATAAATCGAACAAACAAACAAACAAATAAATAAATAAGAACCATGCAAAGCGATGCTTCCACATGGAGGTTTAACTTCGCTTCAGATTCCAAGCTGGAGTGCTTCTTTTTGGAGCATCCATACATGTGCTATACTCCTTTTACTGGGTCTTCCTTTTCCTCGGTATGCTCTTTCCCAAACCTGCTTTGCTCCAATCTTTTGGAAAGAGAACAGTCCAAATGTGTTATCATGCCCCCTGGAAAGAAAGGTGTGCATTTTCTTGTCCTCACCATTTCCCTGCTCTTGCAGCCACCATTTCCCCTATTGCACCACTGGAGAACATTTTTTAAAAATCAGCAATTGCTATAGCACTACAGAAATTATTGATATTTTTAAAAAGTCATTTGCTGGTGCAGCAGAGGGAAAATGGCAGCACGAGAGACTGATGGAAGAAGGTGTACAGAAAACTCCCTTGTGGAAGCTCCATTGCGAATGCCTCTGCCTCTGCGTTAATTGACAATGAAAGCAACAAAGAGAATCCTGACCACATGTAAGCAGCCTTATATAGCCTTTATGTGTGTTTAGCATTACAGTTTTATTGTGTAATGTAGTCGAAATGCATTACTTGGACTTTTTATTAATCAAATGTATGTAGTCTCTGTTCTCTGTTCTTGATTTTTATCTTATGACATTTTGATATTCATTTGAGTAACATAATATAGCAATTTTACCATTTTTCCTCTGAATGTTGCAAAATTAAAATGTCATATTGCATAAAAATGTCATCAACATACTTACTATTTAAAGATGAACATTCAGCAATATCCTTATAGCCTCAAGAAAGGAAACAACCAGGAAACAATTGCAGTAAGTGTATCTAACTAGAAATAGTAAAGAGAGATGGGGGATTTTGAAACCAGTCCTATGAGAATATGTAGCAATGAGGAGTGAACATGATGAAGTTGTGCTGATTATTAAAATCTGGCTGTATTTCACAAATACACACATAGGTCAGCTTATAGAGCCTTCTAATCATGGAATTCTAAAGGCACATTTAGCCCACTGAATACAAATGTTCTCAGGGTATTATAAAATAGTAGCATTTTGTGTGTGGCCATGTGTGAATGAAATCCAACACTGGTTTCAGAATAGACCTTTAATATTGATGCAGGCATTCTTCTAATTCCATTTCAGTTTGACTTTTTGCCTACATCTCTTGCTCCTGGCCGTTAACTTTGAGCCCTCTCTGACTAACCCCACCCTGACCTGGATGGCCTAGACTAACCTGACTTCATCAGATCTCAGAAGCTAAGCAGAGTCAGCCCTGATTAGTACTTGGATGGGAGACAGACCGCCAAGGAAGTCCAGGGTTGCTGTTGCAGAAGCACACAAAGGCAAACCATCTCTATTTGTCTCTAGCCTTGTAAAACCTAAGGGGTTGCCATAAATTGGCTGTGACTTGATGCCCTTCACACACACACACACACACACACACACACACACACAGCCCTCACACCATAAACTGGAATCAGTGACACCCGTGAGCCTATCTCATGCATTTTAACCTGAGGAGGGTTAAATCTAACTGAAACATCAAAAGAATCTTGTTAAATTCAGTAAAACACCTCCAAGTAGGCAATTCCGTTCTAAGCATCTTTACTCAAAAGTCCCCCTGAATTAAACACACAGCTGTAATCTGAGAGCCAACGTGATGCTATAATTGGAGTGTCAGACTAGGATTTTGTGAGACACCCACTATGCCATGAAGTCTGCTGGGTGACCTGGGGCCAGTCATTCTCTGTTTAGCCCAACCTACCTCACAGGGCTGTTATGAAGGTAAAATGGAGAAGGAGAGAACAATGTGCACCACTCTTGAGTTCCTTGGAAGGATAAAATAAAAAATGTATTTGATAACCTTTAAGTATATGGCATGTTGGATTTGATTGGTTTAGGGTATGCTTTAGAATGATGCTGCTAGCTAGGATTTTATTTTCGCACTTCCATTTATATCTTGACTTTCTTCCCATCCTGGGACACAAGTTGGCTTTTGTGGAATTCTTAGGTGGTCACTCAACAGAGCACTGGTTTGACCTCCCTCTTACCATGAAGGTACATCCAGACATTGCTGAGTATATTTGGAGCAGAGCAGCTGACTTTTTCTGCATCTATAAAATAATCCAGTTACAAATAATCGCTACTGCACATAATGACAGAAACAATACATAATAGTATTTGGGTGCAGTCTTCCACAAGGGTAGAGCTTTGTGTGGCTTTCCTGTTGTTCCTGTAGTGATACGACGATGCAGCAACAAGATGGCATCCACATGGCAGTTTTGCCTGCATTTTCTCCGTCCTGTAAGTGGCCATTCCCCCCTCCCCGGGGGGCTTTTTGTTGTTATTTTTAAACTGACCATTGCTGTAGTGTTATAACATGTCCACAGAAATCCCAGCTTTCTTCTTTTTTAAAAGTGCATCTCTACCCCTTTATTCACAGAGGAATAAAAGGAAAGGCATATCCCTGCATTTACTTTTTCATAACTGAAAGCTGGGAATTATGAGGTCTGACGCAATGTCAACCGCCATTAAAAACAAAAAAGCTGTACAGTGGTGGTGGTGGTGGGTGGCTACTGCAGGTGATGGGGGCACAGGCAAGGATGACAGTGCTGGTGAGGGCAGGAACAGGAAGATGTGCTTTCCCGTCCACACGGGCACCACTCCAGACTAACTGCAATTGTTTCCAAAACACTGCGGGTAAGAATGTTGAGAAATATTGCAGGAATGATGAGGAAAACCTGGGAGCAGCATGTAAGCACCAGGATGCTGTTGGGAAGCGGGGGTGTGGGGGGTGGCTGTCTCCCAATATCTTCCAAGATGGGGTAAACAACCCATGTGGAAGAAATCTTACACACCCATACAGAGCAGTAGAAAAGGGTAAGAGTTCAATAGCATCTTAATGACTAACAAAATTTGTGGCAGGGTGAGCTTTCGTGAGCCACTGCTCACTTCTTCAGATACAGTGACTCACGAAAGCTTATATCCTACGACAAATTTTGTTAGTCTTTAAGCTGCTACTGGCTCTTTCCTACTCTACAGGCAGACTAACACGGCTACCCATCTTGATCTACATCCACACGTGACTGGATACTACCCTTGCCCTATAGCAACCATTCACCTGGAGTCCACACAGCAAAAGCCAGTTGTGAATGACTGCTATAGCACCAGGATAGCACAATATCCAAAGATACATGGATGCAGCCACGGAACCTCACGCTGGAATAAATACTAGATCAAGACGGGTAGCCGTGTTAGTGTCTGTTTGTAGCAGTAGGAAAGAGCAAGAGCCCAGTAGCACCTTAAGGACTAACAACATTTGTGGCAGGGGATGAGCTTTCCTGAGTCACTGCTCACTTCTTCAAATCTGCAAAAGTGAGCAGTTAGTAACTCAGGAAAGCTTATACCCTGCCAGTGCCAGTGTTCCCTCTAAGCTGAGTTAGTGTGAGCTAGCTCACAGTTTTTTAGCCTCTGGCTCACACATTTTTGTCTTAGCTCAGGAAGGATGGCTCCAGAGCTAACTAATTTATGCAGTAGCCAAATCGCTCTCTCACAACTTTCATGCCAGTAGCTCAGAGAGTAGAATTTTTGCTCACAGGACTCCACAGTTTAGAGGGAACCCCGCCTGCCACAAATTTTGTTAGTCTTGAAGGTGTTACTGGACTCCTGCTCTTTCCTACTGGAACAAACGTCGTTAGTCCTTAAGGTGCCCCTGGACTCTTGTTTTAATGTAGCTCAGAAAAGCTGGTGTTTTTGTTCGGATAGGACACCAGGGTCGGGAGGCAGATTTGAATCTCCCGCCGCCGGAGCTCCTTTCCGCAAATACGTGATGATGCAGCAGCACCGAGAGAGCTCCTGAGACTGCGCAAAGTGCCGTCCCGCCTGTACATTCACGGGCCGCCGGCACACATCCACCAGCGCGCCCCACAGCTCCCCCGTGGCGTCCTTGACGCCGCCGTTCAGCGCTGTCGCTCTGCTTCTCCGCCTCCTCTTCTCCTCACCCAGACTCCTATTGGCGGCGGGCGGCGAGGAAGCCGCGCAGGCCCAGCGTCGGACGGGGTCCTAGCGCCTTCCCGGTTGCCAGGAAAGGCGGGCGCGACACTACGCAGCCACGCTTGGCTCCTGCTGCGGCGGCGGCTGCTCCCTCTCCCCACCCACCCCCTTCGCCCTTTTTTTTTTTTCTTCTTCTGCGGGCGGCTTAAATAGGAGCGGCCGGGCGCTCCCGCTGCAGAGTCGCTTGGCTGCGGGGAGGAAGGGCCTGGCGACGAGAGGAAAGCAGGTGGGTGGGAGCGGCGGTTGAGCCCGCCGCCGTTGTCTCGGTGGTCATCAGTCCGCCTGTCCGCCCGCGGGTCGGGGAGGCGGCGCCGGGTCTTGCCCGTTTGCAGAGAGGCTGCCGCGATCGCTCTGCGTGACAGCAGGGCAGGCAGAGGGGGCTCGGCGAGCAGCCTGCGCTGCAGCCCCGGGCGGGGTGGGGGTGGGGGGGGCGGAGAGGGCGGGAAGCCGAGTCCGGGGAAAGGAAGCGGGAGCCTTCGGTGTGGATGACGACGATTGTTGTTTTTACGCAGAGGCCTGCCGGGCGAGCGAGCGAGCGAGCGAGCGGTCGGTCTCTCCACCCCTCCGCTTGCAAAGAGGCTCCCGCTTCCCGGGGCTTTCGACGGCCGCTGCAGTAAAACCTCGGCTCGTTCTCTTGGATCCGGCTGTGGAAGGTGTGCTGCGGGGAGCTCTTGTGGCAGCCGCTTCCCTTTTCCTCCCCCCCCCCGCCCCTTTCTTTGGGGGGGGGGGTGTCTGTGGTGGGAGAGGGGCTGGGGGGAGGCTGGAGTAATCATCGCGGGGTACGCAGCAGCTCTCTTTTGGTCCTTACCTGGGTGGTGGTGGTGGTTTGTGACGCCTCCCTGAGGTGGGTTGGAGCCAGAAGACATTCGTTGCCACCAAGGTTCCCTCTAAGCTATGGAGCCTTGTGAGCAAAAATTCTACTTTGTGAGCTACTGGGCATTGAAATTGTGAGCGAGCCATTTGGCTGCTGCATAAATTACTTGGCTCTGGAGCCCTCCTTCCTGATCCAAGACAAAAATGTGTGAGCCGGAGGCTAAAGAACTGTGAGCTAGCTCACACTAACTCAGCTTAGAGGGAACACTGGTTACCACCATTCAAAGGAGAAAACTTTTTTTTAAAGGCAGAATTATGGAGAAGGAAGTGAGGGGGGGAGAAATAGGGTGCAACATTTTTTGGAATGGGACCCCCCCCCCCCCCCCCCGTTTTTGCGATAGGCTGAGGGCGGTCAGGGAAGGTTGAAGTCTCCTGCTCTGGATGCTCCTGGAAGGCGTGGAAGCGCCTTTCTTCGGAAGGGTGGTGAAAATGGACTGTTTGCTGCATTGTGTAGCCTTGTTGTTCAGGGAAGATCATCTTTGTTCAAACCGCTGTCATCCTATTTGGAGGATGTGGGACACCTGAAAGAGAGAAGGCATGCTTTCTGGCCCTGAGAAGGAGCACAGGTTCGCAGCCCACTTCCTGTTCCCAGTCGATTTCCTTGGGGGGGGGGGGTGTTTCAACGCCCTCCTTTCCTAGCTGTGTGGGCTCTCATCCTGCATCCTAGCTGAGATGGGGTTGTGCTGAACAGCTCTGTAGGGAAGTGCGCTGACAGTGTTGCAGGTATACAGCTAGATTCAAATGAAGGAAGCTTTGACTCTTGAAAGTTCATATCCTGAAAATCTTGTTCGACTCAAAGATGCTACTGGATTTGAAGCTAGCTGTTCTACTGCAGTCCGCTGCCCTCTGAACCTGTGACAGGTGTGATTGTGCCTGCAGGAGTCTTCAGCTCTGTCACAGTTCAGCTCTCAGCCTGGGTCTGCTTGGAATTGGGTTTTTGTGGAGATATGCCTAATGGTGGGATTGTTCTAGAAGTTGCCCTGTAGCGTTGGGAAGTGGGGCCCAAGAAGGCTTTGTTCCTGTTGCCAAAACTGAGACAAATAGCTAAGCTAGTTAATTATTCTGCAGCTGTCAAGGTGTGGAATTGCCTGTCTTCTCTCTCCCTCATCTTCATCATTGGGGGGGGGGGAGGACAAGGCAGTGGTGTTAAGCAATCTTCTTCAAGAGGTATTTGTGCTGCCCTATTAAGGGCCACCACATCCCATTTACAAGCCTATTACTGTTTGGGTACATGCCCCCAAGGGTTTTGTTTTGTTTCTGTTGACTTCCTTTGTTTCTTAAACACTATTGGTTCAACTATAGTATTCTGCTCCCCCCTCCAAGCATTTACAGGTTTACCTTTTTGGCATGGGGAGGAGGGCAAACTGTGGGAAGGCCGGAGGAGATGGCAACCGAGCCATCGCCCTTGTGTTTAACACTCTAAATTTGGCTAAAATTAATGGTAATAGACTGGATCGATGCAGCTCTGAAAACAGGCTAATGGCTGTTCCAAGTAAATTCTAAAAATACTGCAGAGACGGAGACTTTTGCAGTAAGGTGGGATAATTTAGTGGAACTCTCTCAAACATTACATTAAACTGGTGCTTTGCTAGACCTTTTGGGAATGTGGTTCTGGAGTTGGAATGGCTCGTACAAGACTAGCTCTATGGGTCCAACATTTCCTTGCTTGAGACTGTGAAGTGAAGCCTGTTGTGGTATTTTACATCTTTATTCTTGGCTAGAAATGTTTCTGATTAACAGATACTCCTTACCAGGAGGAACTGTTAAATTTATTTCACTGAGGAATGTTTGAAGAACCACTAGAGGGTTGAGTGACATATGTTGGAGACAACAGAGGAGTCCAAAGGCCTACTGGAGCAAGTTATTACCAAAACCCAAATGTTCCTGTCCTCAGTTAGGGGAGGGTGAAGTCCAAAGTAACACTGTAGTTCATAGCTGAAAGTGATCTGAAAATGGCTTAAGTTAACTCCTGATTTTTTTTCTTTTATAGCGGTATAGGTACTTAGCTGTATCCACAGCCAAACTACTGTTGGGTGATATTGAGATATTGAAAAAATGGTATTTAGCAGAGATAAATTAGTCCAGCAGAGCCAAAGTAAAATAATTCAGACTGAGAGTCCATGTGTGATTAAAATATAAAGTTTTTACTAAATTCTAGCATGGGAAGGGTAACTGGGATGGAAATAACAACAGAGAATAATCGGCTACATCCTTACTCTACAAAGACAAAACTAGAAGAGAGTGATTATGGCTACTCTTCTTGTTCTTCAGAACACCAAACAAAGACGGGAAGAGAAGCCATAAAATGGTAATATATCTTGACACTTTAGTCCCAATCAAATCCCTAGATCAGGGAGAAAATTCCCGGGCTTTCTCCATCTAAAGAACATTCGTTACATGAGAAACATGTGACTTCCTGTGAGTAACATAAACAAACATTTAACCCCAGATATACTGAGTGTTTTCAACTTGTAATACCCAACAACTACAGATGGATTACTCGCTTATTCAGTAGAAGTACCCTAAAACAAAATGCACAGCGAGCAGCTTCTCTGATCCACCTTGAGTCTCAGTGAGAAAGGCAGACTGTAAAATAAATGTGTTGCATTGACTGTATCATATAAGACTCTTGTTAATGGTTTGGTTTCTGGGTGATGCCCTGTACAGACTTCCTGTGTGCCCATTAGGGAAGAGACTGATCATGTATCATTTATAAACACTACATTCTCCTTGTGGACAACCTGCAGAATTATTTGAACAGCAAGAGTACCATCAGGCAGATAGTGCTCTCATCACTATGACATGAGCTTCACAGTGCCAGTTCCTCAAAGTTATGACCTAACTTGCTTAAAGTCGTGTTGTCCTTTTCTAATAAGGATCTACTCAGATGCTGGCTTTAGAATTTAATTTGATGCTGAATTCCTTGGAATTTGGAAGTAATGTGCTGCCAAGGACTGATTGTTTGAGCACTTAAACACATTAGAAGCAACACTTGAGATTTTGTTTGACTGTGACGGTTATTAGGAATGAAGTGAGGTCCAGTGCATTCTCTAGGTCTTCTGTTCAAGAAGAAAAAGCTTGTAACTAAGAACTGGTCACAAATGGGACTAAGAAGAAAGTCTGTGGGATAGCTAAAGGCTTCGCTGCATATGGATTGTAGTTCTGTTGATCAGCTAATCTTAGGTATGCTTGTTTATCAAGGGTATCAAGGCACTGATACCTTCAAACAAACCTCGTGAATAGCCTAAAGCAGTGATGGCGAACCTCTTAGAGACCGAGTGCCCAAACAGTGACCCAAAACCCACTTATTTATCGCAAAGTGTCAACACGGCAATTTAACCTGAATACTGAGGTTTTACTTTAGAAAAAACAACTCATACATTAACTTAAGATGATCCAAACAAAGTAAGGAAAGCAATCCCAAATGCTTTCATTTACTTAAAATTATTTGGCAGAGAATTCGACACTTTAATGATGGTCTGGGCCTGGCTGGGGCGATGGCACGCGTGCCCATAGAGAGGGCTCTGAGTGCCACCTCTGGCACCCGTGCCATAGGTTTGCCACCACTGGCCTAAAGGGTGATTCTTGTGATGCTTCCATTGACAAAGAAATAGGTATGAAACATGTCTTGCACAATGTGAAGGCTTGTGGGAATAGCCGCTTGTCAGAATGCCTCATGATACTTGTTGAAAATGCACACACAGATTTAGCGTGCCAGCTTAAATGGTCCAGAGCCTGGCCACATTGATTAGTGGTTGAGATGTATTCAGGGGTCATTTCGTAGAAAAAGAAGTGCAGGAGCTCATTAGCATAACTTATTTGCATATGCCACACACCCTGACATCACCAGAAGTGTGTCAGAAGGCAGTATCCACCGCTCTCCCTGGGTTGTTTTGGATTTCTAGGTTTTGGGGGGGGGGGAGAACACGCAGATCTGCCCTCACAGAGGAGGGAGAGTCTGTACCTGAAGGCCGGACGGGGGGGGGGGCTCTGCAACTTACCTGGCTGCTTCTTGCTCCTCGTGGCCCGACTGAGGGCTGCTGGGAGCAGGGGGCGGGGCTTGTTGCATGTGCCCGCCCCCTGGGCTCCTTACTGCCGGAGCTCTGCTCCTGTGCGCTCCCGCAGGAAATGACCCCTGGATGTACTTGATCATTGGCATTAGAATATTGTATATGTGAAGGACAGAATATTGCTATTGCTTGGAATGTAATTGGGCTTTGAAAGCAGATGTGCTTTGCAAATACTTTTGAGTGGAAGAAGACTAGTGACTGTTAAGCAAGTAGAATATTTCTGGGAACAGTGGCTGACATTAACAGGCTTTAATAGAGCTTTGAGCCTTATCGCTCTGGTGGTCTGCAGAAGTGTGAGCATTTCTGTGCAACATCACAATATGAAGCTTGTTTCTTTCCTTCATTTATGCCACACTTTTCTCCCCAATGGGGACCCATAGTGGCTTGCAGCATTCTCCCATTTCTCCTTTTTTATGCAGGCTGAGAGTGTGTGACTAGCCTAAAGTCACCCAGTCAGTTTCCTTGGCAGAGTGGGGATTCCAGCATGGGTTTCTATGAGCCTAGTCCAACACTCTAATCACAACCCATGAGCTCAGCTGTCGGAACTAAAAATGGAACTAAAAATGAAAGGCTTGACTGGGTCAAATCATTGACGGCTGTCCGCTTGAAGGAAGGGTTCTGCTGTTATTTCCAGCCTTCCAAATTGAGGAACTGAAAACTTGGTCATTCTCCATTGCATAACTACTGGCTTAAATCAAATGCCACTCTGATTCATGTATCTCTGTCAAAACAATGTTCTGCAATGGGACTCATGCTATACACCCCTACAGCTGAGCAAGAATGGTACTTTCCCAGCATACTGTGAAATTAGATCTTGGCTCTGTGGTGTACTTTCTGCAGGAGTAATGGGGGTGGGGGGGGGAAATCTCTTTGTTTAAGCAGATACTTCCTTATAGCAGCTTAAATGTCTGTCTGGGATGTGAGTCATAAGTCTAATGCTTGGCTTTATTTATAAAATCTTTTGAACATGTGGCAACATAGTTTTTAGTAAAAAGAAAATGCTTAACAAAAATATATGCAAGGGTCTTGATAACAATAGCTGTATTTTCATTTTGGCCAATTGTTTTGCCCCAAGGAGGCAAATACCAACATACCTTCAGGACTGTCTCTCCCGGTAAGGCTGTCAGAGAGGATTACGCTCTATGGACCAACATTTGCTGATGATCCCTGGCTCAAATGAGGTTCGCTTAGCCTCAACCAGAGCCAATGCCTTCTTGGCTCTGGTGCCAGCCTGGTGGAATACTGAGGGACTTAAGGGAGTTTCACAGGGGCCTGCAAAACGGAAATGTTCTGCCAGGCATATGAGTGATGGATGAGGGGGCAGAGCTCTATTAGCATTGACCTCCCCTGGCATGTGTCCGTCTGCCCACCACCTCCCGTAATATCAGTTACCATGTACTGTACACATATGTGGAGTTGACTCAGGAATAGTGGTGTTAAATGGCACCATGAATGATGGTACTTGGATATTATTATTATTATTATTATTATTATGCCTAATTATTTTAATGTATTGTGTTTTATCATATTGTTGTAACCCACCCTGAGCCTTGTGCTGCGGGGGGTGGGGGAAGACTAGAAATCAAATCAATAAATTGTGAACGTACTCTGGCAGCTTCTAAACTAATGTAGCCTCTGTGGGGGTAGAACTGACCTCTCTCTATTTGTGATCTTTCTGCAGTATGCAGAAATTCTGATTTTACTCAATAACTCTTTGTGTGTGTGTGGTTTTTTTTTTCTCAATTAAACTGCAGAGCGAGAGGGGACTGCAGCTATTGGCTGCTCGGTTCTAGCGCTACAATGAAGAAGTTGACAGTTGCCCTCGAACGATGTCTGTCTATTGGCAGACAATAGGAGAGCATTCTGCCCTGTGTAAATAGATTATTGTGTTTGGTAAGGGAGGGGGAGGAGCGAGGAATGGCCGCGTTGGGCCGGCTTGGCAGTCTGCCGCAAAGCTGAGTTCAGCTGGAAAGATCATATCTTGGCTGATCCAAGTGTTTTTTACTTATGCATGGGCAAAGAGGCTTTTCTGCTAGTTTGGGAGAAGCTGAACTTTTTATTTTATCAACTGAATAAGCAGGGTGTAAGAGAAGGGCAGAAACCCCCTCACTGACTGAGAAAGTTCCCAGTAGGCAGTGCCCTGAATGACTTGGCGCAGGCTGAACCAGGCAGCCCCTGCAGTGCGGGCAATGCTTCAGGGGCCATTTCATTTGGACCGGGGCCCTGGCAGCCATGACATTGGCTGTGGATGTAGGCCTGTAGCCAGAAATATTTTGTTAGGGGGCAACAGGGGGGGCAGTTTAGTGCAGTGGAGCCACCACTGCTGAGCAGCAGCAACGGGAGGAGTGCGAGGGGTCTTTGGAGGAGTGTTTGCCACTCCACCACTGCTGCCTGTGAGAGGGAGTCCTAAGGAAGGGGTGGCGCTGCTGGGACAAAGGGCAGCAGCGGAGGCGCCTGGCTTGCTTTGAATGGCGCAGCTGGGGGGGGGGTGCTGCCTCCTCCAGGATCCCTTCCCTCACTGGAGCCGCTGCAGCCCAGCCCAGCCCTCCTCGGGCCGATTGGACAGCCCAGAGCAGAGTTGGGGGTGGACGGGGGCCAGGAGAAGGGGGACTGATCGCCTTTGCAGAGCCCAGCACGACTACAGGACCTCCCCCTCCCAGAGGGTTTCTGTACCTTTAAGAGTGGCTTGGCACGGAAGCTTGCTCTTCCTATGTGGCTCTTCAAAGATGGCTATGGTGCTCTTAAAGGCACAGGAACCCTCAGAAGAATGGATGTCACATGTCTGTCCCAGGCTCCCTCCGCCTCCTGGGTGAGGGGAAATGAGGAGCAGGACAAATTCGGGAGGGAGCATTGCCCCCAAGAGCCCCCCCCCCCTGTGGATACAGTCCTGTGTAGACTCTACTCAGAGCCAGTATGGTGTGGTGTCAGATTAGGATCTGGGAGATCCAGATTCAAACCACCGGTCTGCCGTGGAAGCTCCCTGGGTGGGTGACCCTTGGGCCAGGCATACACTCTCAGCTTAACCAACTCCACAGGGTTATTGCGAGGGCAAAATAGTAAACAGAATGATGGAAGCTGCTAAAATGGAGGAGAGGAGATCAATTTAAAATGCTTCTCTCTATTGGGGAGAAAGGTGGTGGTGGGATAAATGAAGTAAATAAAGCTGGCCCATCCCATTCTGGTCCTGGTCATCGTTCTAAAGGGGGTGTAGCTTAAAGGGACAGTTACTTCTCTTAAGAGAAATTTAAAAGTATCCCTCACATCTGCTTGGGTTCCAGCTTACTGCATGTTTTGTTGATTGCTACGGCGGAGCTGAAGCAATTAAGTTTTCTTTAGCAATATAGCTTATTGGATAGTAAAGCCTTGACTCTTCTTCTCATGCTCTGTTTAACATCCTCAGGCAAAGGAAGTTTCTGCAAGGAAACTATTGCCAGCACGCTCCAGTACAACTGCTAAATAGGTCAGCTGTAGTTGACTTCCAATTGAAAGTTTCACCTTGCTTGATCACATTATGTTTAAGTGGGTGGGGGTGGGGGGGCTGACAACCAAACAAATAGCAGCTGTGTGTTATGAAAGGTTGGTGGAAATGGGAGAGAATTATGAAGAAGAAACGGAGGGGCTGATAAGTATTTCAACAGAGATGGTTATGAAAGGGTAAAGAGACTGTGAGGGTGGACTTCCGGTCTATGGAACAGTGATGGCGGACGCTCTCCCCATAACGGGGGAGGGCGAATCACACACCAGCGGCCTGGAGGGGTGCCACCTCAAGTGACACCCCCGCGGAGCCTTTGTGATAGGCTCCAGGCCAGGGGGCTTTTGAGGGGTAGCCTCTTCGATGGCGTAATGCTGGAGAATTGAGGCTCCCCTTCGCCCTGACAGTCCAGTCGCTGAGTGGCCTTTGGGCACAAGCTGGACTGACCGGGGCAAGCGCCAGAGATCGAGCGGAATGGCGTAAAACCGAGAGTGGTCAGAGAACCTGACCGACAATGAATGTGAGTTCTGAATAAAACGGTGTAGTTTGCAAAGCGATCCCCCCCCCCCGCTGTTGAAAAAAGAGGATTGCAAAGAGGGACGCCTCTTATGCGAATGAGCGGCTAACGGACACGAAGGGGGAGAGGGGAGGAAGTAAACTGAAAGTGGGTTGAGAGACTTATCTGAATTGTGAAGTTTTTGGCAAGTTTTCCGAGTTGCATGGAAGCAGTAGAAACTGTAAACAAAATGGGAAAGATGGCGGCCCAGCAGAGAAAGTTTAAATCGAAGCCGAACAGTCAGAGTCCGAAACCGGAAGTGGGAGCAGATGTCCTCAAACTCCTGGCAGATATGCTCAAGCCGGTGATGGAACAACTCGATGGTATTAACCAGCAACTGACCATGATGAATAAAAACTTTGCAGCACAGCAGCTTCAGCTGAACGAAACAGAAAAAAAGCGGAGTAGGCAAACGAGAAAATTAAAGAGATAGACACCACAAGCAAGAAGTTGAAGAAAAGG